>NC_135894.1:104628331-104709809 GCF_964194155.1 Cetorhinus maximus | reverse complement strand
GGCTGCCGTTGGGTGGGCTCTTGTATTGTCCCAGCTGCTCCCTTTAGTCTGATTTCTTGTTGTTGTTTAACAGGAGGTTTGTCGTGAGCAAGGACAATGTTGTTTTGATGTATCACGCTCCTGGCAAGACCCGGGAGTTTAACGCCTTCGTCCTGGATAAAAGTTACTTTGGACCCTATGATGAGACGACTTGTATCGACTGGACTGATGATTCAAAGTAAGAAGCACTTTATACACAGCTCCTTTCAACCCCTTGATGTCCCAGGCAGACGGTGCACTCACTGTCATAAGGAAACACAACAGCCCACCTGTACACAGCAAGACCCCATAAACACATTCCTGATAACGACCAGATGGATCAGTGCTGGGACCTTTGCTGTTTGTAGTATACGTAAATGATTTGGAGGAAAATGTAACTGGGCTAATTAGTAAGTTTGCAGACGACACTAAGGTTGGAGGAGTTGCAGATAGTGAAGAGGATTGTCAAAGGATACAACGGGATATAGATCGGTTGGAGACTTGGGCGGAGAAATGGCAGATGGAGTTTAATCCAGACAAATGCGAGGTAATGCACTTTGGAAGGTCTAATACAGGCAGGAATTATACAGTAAATGGCAGAACCCTTAAGTGCATCGATGGGCAGAGAGATCTGGGTGTACAGGTCCACAGGTCACTGAAAGTGGCAACGCAGGTGGATAAGGTAGTCAGGAAGGCATATGGCATGCTTGCCTTCATTGGCAGGGGTATTGAGTATAAAAACTGGGAAGTCGTGCTGCAGCTGTATAGATCCTTGGTTAGGCCACACTTGGAATATTGCGTGCAATTCTGGTCGCCACATTACCAGAAAGATATGGAGGTGTTGGAGAGGGTGCAGAGGAGGTTTACCAGGATGCTGCCTGGGCTGGAGGTTATTAGCTATGAGGAGAGGTTGGAGAAACTCGGATTGTCCTCACTAGAGCGACGGAGATTGAGGGGCGACTTGATAGAAGTTTACAAAATTATGAGTGGCATGGACAGAGTAGATAGTCAGAAGCTTTTTCCCAGGGTGGAAGAGTCAATTACCAGGGGACATAGATTTAAGGTGAGAGGAGAAAACTTTAGAGGAGATGTGCGGGGCAAGTTTTTTACGCAGAGGGTAGTGAGTGTCTGGAATTCGCTGCCAGAGGAGGTGGTGGAAGCAGGTACGATAGTGGTGTTTAAGAGGCAGCTTAACAAATACATGAATAGGATGGAATAGAGGGATACGGACCCTGGAAGTGCAAAATGTTTTAGTTTGACAGGCAATATGATCGGCGCAGGCTTGGAGGGCCGAAGGGCCTGTTCCTGTGCTGTACTTTTCTTTGTTCTTTCTTTGTCTGTTAGTATCTGTGGAGAGAAGTTAATGTTTCAGACTTTTCAGAATTGAAAGAAATCAGTGATGAACAGTGTTTAGAAAGGAAGAGAGAGGTAAGGAAGACCATGACACAGGCACGGCTGCACACCTGTGGACAGAAGTAAAGGAGGTGACTTAATAAAGTCGTGGGGTAAGAGAACAGAGCTCTGGATAACACCTAGGCTTATGATGATGGAGTGCCCAAGTTAATGGTGATGGGATAGGAAGTCAAGGGATGAACCTTCAACTACAGCATGGATGGAGCAGTTTGAGATGAAATTAGGTAGCCATGAACAATTGAGAAAGCAGAAAATAAATTAAAAAGCAGCATGTTGGCGCCCAGCATTTGTACACTAGGAAAATTAATTTGACCCATTTATCTTGTTATGCCACTTGACAACAGTATGCATTTATGTAGTGTTTATTTATTTAGTGCCTTTAACATAGTAAAATGTCCTGGGGAACTTCACAGGAGCATTATCAAATGAAATTTGACACCAAACCACATGAGAAGATATTAACACAAATGACCAAAAGCTTAGTTAAAGAGGTAGGTTTCAAGGAGTGTCTTGAAGAAGGATGGAGAGGTTTAGGGAGGGAATTTCAGAGCTTGGGGCCTTAGCAGGTGAAGGCACAAACTACCAATAACAATGTGATTAAAATTGGGGATGCTCAAGAGGCTGGAATTGGTGACGTGTGGATATCTGAGGGTTGTAGGGCTGGGGGTAGGTAGAGGTAGGGAGGGATTTGAAAACAAGGATGAGAATTTTAGTGGGATATGTCTTTATATCTCTTTATGGGGTATGTGGAACATTCCTTGTTCCTGTCCTACTCCGGCCCCCTCCCACAACTCTTTCTCCGGTACATCGATGATTACTTCGGTGCTGCTTCATGCTCTCGTTGGGACCTGGAAAAATGTATTAATTTTGCTTCCAATCTCCACCCCTCTATCATTTTCACATGGTCCATCTCTGACACTTCCCTTCCCTTCCTTGACCTCTCTGTCTCAATTTCTGGTGGTAGACTGTCCACCAATATCCATTACAAGCCTACCGACTCCCACAGCTACCTCGACTACAGCTCCTCACACCCCGCTTCCTGTAAGGACTCCATCCCATTCTCTCAGTTCCTTCGCCTCCGTCGCATCTGTTCTGATGATGCTACCTTCAAAAACAGTTCCTCTGACATGTCCTCCTTCTTCCTTAACCAAGGGTTTCCACCCACGGTCGTTGACAGGGCCCTCAACCGTGTCCGGCCCATCTCCCGCGCATCCGCCCTCACGCCTTCTCCTCCCTCCCAGAAACATGATAGGGTCCCCCTTGTCCTCACTTATCACCCCACCAGCCTCCACATTCAAAGGATCATCCTCCGCCATTTCCGCCAACTCCAGCATGATGCCACCACCAAACACATCTTCCCTTCACCCCCCCTGACGGCATTCCATAGGGATCGTTCTCTCCGGGACACCCTGGTCCACTCCTCCATCACCCCCTACTCCACAACCCCTACTCCACAACCCCCACCTATGGCACCTCCCCATGCAAACGCAAAAGATGCAACACCTGCCCCTTCACTTCCTCTCTCCTCACCGTCCAAGGGCCCAAACACTCCTTTCAAGTGAAACAGCCTTTCACTTGCATTTCCCCCAACTTAGTCTACTGCATTCGTTGCTCCCAATGCGATCTCCTCTACATTGGAGAGACCAAACGCAAACTGGGCGACCGCTTTGCAGAACACCTGCGGTCTGTCCGCAAGAAAGACCCAAACCTCCCTGTCGCTTGCCATTTTAACACACCACCCTGTTCTCTTGCCCACATGTCTGTCCTTGGCTTGCTGCATTGTTCCAGTGAAGCCCAACGCAAACTGGAGGAACAGCACCTCATCTTCCGACTAGGCACTTTACAGCCTTCCGGACTGAATATTGAATTCAACAACTTTAGATCTTGAACTCCCTCCTCCATCCCCACCCCCTTTCCGTTTCTTCCCCCTTCCTTTTGTTTTTTCCAATAATTTATATAGATTTTTCTTTTCTCACCTATTTCCATTATTTTTAAATCTATACCTGTAATGCCCTGTTAGTCTTTCCACCCCACCCCCACTAGAGCTGTACCTTGAGTGTCCTGCCATCCATTCTTAATTAGCACATTCCTTTAGATAATATCACCACCTTCAACACCTTTGTTCCTTTGTCTGTGACATCTTTTGATTATCTGCTCCTATCACTGCTTGCTTGTCCCTACAACCACCCCACCCCCAACTTCTCTCTCTCTCTCTCTCTCCCTCTCTCCCTCTCTCCCTCTCTCTCTCTCTCTCTCTCTCTCTCTCTCTCCCTCTCTCCCCCCCCCCCCCCCCCCCCCAACCCCCACCTTAAACCAGCTTATATTTCACCCCTCTCCTAATATTACTCAGTTCTGTTGAAGGGTCATGAGGACTCGAAACGTCAACTCTTTTCTTCTCCGCCGATGCTGCCAGACCTGCTGAGTTTTTCCAGGTAATTCTATTTTTGTTTTTGATCTATGACACTGATGGTTTGAGCCGAGGTTATCGAGTTTCAGGAGTGAGGCTTCAACCCACAAACTCTGAGAGGGGGGGAAATTCTCCCTCTATGTGTCAGGGTCACACAGAGAGAGCTGCTCAGGCTGGCATTATCTCCAGTTTCAGTTGGACTGTGTGTTGTGTTGCAGGTGTTTTGCTGTGGGCAGTAAGGACAGCAGTACCTGGGTGTTCGGAGCTGAACGCTGGGCCAACCTCATTTACTACTCGCTCGGGGGACACAAGGATGCCATCGTCGCCTGCTTTTTCGAAGGGAAGAGTTTGGATGTGAGTAGCTGTCAATCCCGTTCACTCCCCTAGTGGAACACATGCCCCCCTCCCCCCGACATCACTCGGTATTCGATGTTGTCAGCCAGTGCTTGGCCTCAGTGTCCAGGGTTAGGGTGGAGGGGGGCTGTAGTTTGAATGACTGTCTGGTATGAGGATGACTTTGCTGTGGTTCTAAGGGAGATGTTTGTTGCTGCAGATCTATACCCTGAGTCAGGATGCTACCCTCTGCGTGTGGCAGTGCGATACAGAAACCGAGGATCTCCAACCCCAGCTCCCCAAGAGCAGCAAGAAATTAGACAGCGATCAGAGTGAAGAACTCGGGGCGCAGAACAAGGATGTGATTCATGGGAAAAGGGAATCCGAGCAGGAGAGGATTGGGAGAGTGAAATATACACGTGTTGGAAAGTAAGACATGATCCAGACACGCTCTGTATCCTCTGTCTCTTCCACAATGTCTCAATCTGCAACTATCTCTGGCTGACTCTCTGCCTCTCCCCATTTCTGCCTCGCTCCCCACCCCGGCCTCGCTCCCCACCCACCCCGGCCTCGCTCCCCACCCACCCCGGCCTCGCTCCCCACCCACCCACCCACCCCCCTACCCCGGCCTCGCTCCCCACCCACCCACCCCGGCCTCGCTCCCCACCCACCCACCCCGGCCTCGCTCCCCACCCACCCACCCCGGCCTCGCTCCCCACCCACCCACCCACCCACCCCGGCCTCGCTCCCCACCCACCCCGGCCTCGCTCCCCACCCACCCACCCCGGCCTCGCTCCCCACCCACCCACCCACCCACCCACCCCGGCCTCGCTCCCCACCCACCCACCCACCCACCCACCCCGGCCTCGCTCCCCACCCACCCATCCACCCAGGCCTCGCTCCCCATCCACCCACCCCGGCCTCGCTCCCCACCCACCTACCCCGGCCTCGCTCCCCACCCACCCACCCCGGCCTCGCTCCCCACCCACCCACCCCGGCCTCGCTCCCCACCCACCCACCCACCCACCCCGGCCTCGCTCCCCACCCACCCACCCACCCACCCCGGCCTCGCTCCCCACCCACCCACCCACCCACCCCGGCCTCGCTCCCCACCCACCCACCCACCCACCCCGGCCTCGCTCCCCACCCACCCACCCCGGCCTCGCTCCCCACCCACCCGTCCACCCAGGCCTCGCTCCCCATCCACCCACCCCGGCCTCACTCCCCACCCACCCACCCATCCATCCACCCACCCACCCACCCATCCACCCCGGCCTCGCTCCCCACCCACCCACCCCGGCCTCGCTCCCCACCCACCCACCCACCCCGGCCTCGCTCCCCACCCACCCACCCACCCCGGCCTCGCTCCCCACCCACCCACCCACCCACCCCGGCCTCGCTCCCCACCCACCCCGGCCTCGCTCCCCACCCACCCACCCACCCACCCACCCCGGCCTCGCTCCCCACCCACCCACCCACCCACCCACCCCGGCCTCGCTCCCCACCCACCCACCCACCCACCCACCCCGGCCTCGCTCCCCACCCACCCACCCACCCACCCCGGCCTCGCTCCCCACCCACCCACCCCGGCCTCGCTCCCCACCCACCCACCCACCCATCCACCCAGGCCTCGCTCCCCATCCACCCACCCCGGCCTCGCTCCCCACCCACCCACCCCGGCCTCGCTCCCCACCCACCCACCCCGGCCTCGCTCCCCACCCACCCACCCTGGCCTCGCTCCCCACCTCTGTTGCCCCTGAGGTGCCCACGCTCTACTGCACTGCCTGAGGCATGCCCGCTCTCTCTCCCTGTAGCTCTCGCTCACTCTCTCTGTAGTTCTCTCTCTCTGTAGCTTTCTCTCTGTAGCTCTCTCTCTCTCTCTCTGTAGCTCTCTCTCTCTGTAGCTCTCTCTCTCTGTAGCTCTCTCTCTCTCTGTAGCTCTCTCTCTCTCTGTAGCTCTCTCTCTCTCTGTAGCTCTCTCTCTCTCTAGCTCTCTCACTCTCTGTAGCTCTCTCTCTCTAGCTCTCTCTCTCTGTAGCTCTCTCTCTCTCTCTCTAGCTCTCTCACTCTCTGTAGCTCTCTCTCTCTCTCTAGCTCTCTCACTCTCTGTAGCTCTCTCTCTCTCTAGCTCTCTCTCTCTCTCTGTAGCTCTCTCTCTCTCTCTGTAGCTCTCTCTCTCTCTAGCTCTCTCACTCTCTGTAGCTCTCTCTCTCTCTGTAGCTCTCTCTCTCTGTAGCTCTCTCTCTCTCTCTGTAGCTCTCTCTCTGTAGCTCTCTCTCTCTGTAGCTCTCTCTCTCTGTAGCTCTCTCTCTCTCTCTGTAGCTCTCTCTCTGTAGCTCTCTCTCTCTGTAGCTCTCTCTCTCTGTAGCTCTCTCTCTCTGTAGCTCTCTCTCTCTCTCTCTAGCTCTCTCTCTCTCTGTAGCTCTCTCTCTCTCTGTAGCTCTCTCTCTCTCTGTAGCTCCCTCTCTCTCTGTAGCTCTCTCCCTCTGTAGCTCTCTCTCTCTCTGTAGCTCTCTCTCTCTCTAGCTCTCTCTCTCTCTGTAGCTCTCTCTCTCTCTGTAGCTCTCTCTCTCTCTAGCTCTCTCTCTCTCTGTAGCTCTCTCTCTCTGTAGCTCCCTCTCTCTCTGTAGCTCTCTCTCTCTCTCTGTAGCTCTCTCTCTCTCTGTAGCTCCCTCTCTCTCTGTAGCTCCCTCTCTCTCTGTAGCTCCCTCTCTCTCTGTAGCTCTCTCTCTCTCTGTAGCTCTCTCTCTCTCTGTAGCTCTCTCTCTAGCTCTCTCTCTCTCTGTAGCTCTCTCTCTCTCTGTAGCTCTCTCTCTCTCTCTAGCTCTCTCTCTCTCTGTAGCTCTCTCTCTCTCTGTAGCTCTCTCTCTCTCTGTGGCTCTCTCTCTCTGTAGCTCTCTCTCTCTCTGTAGCTCTCTCTCTCTCTGTAGCTCTCTCTCTCTCTGTAGCTCTCTCTCTAGCTCTCTCTCTCTCTGTAGCTCTCTCTCTCTCTGTAGCTCTCTCTCTCTCTCTAGCTCTCTCTCTCTCTGTAGCTCTCTCTCTCTCTGTAGCTCTCTCTCTCTCTCTGTAGCTCTCTCTCTCTGTAGCTCTCTCTCTCTCTGTAGCTCTCTCTCTCTGTAGCTCTCTCTCTCTGTGGCTCTCTCTCTCTGTCGCTCTCTCTCTCTGTAGCTCTCTCTCTCTCTGTAGGTCTCTCTCTCTCTCTGTAGCTCTCTCTCTCTCTGTAGCTCTCTCTCTCTCTGTAGCTCTCACTCTCTCTGTTTCTGATTTTTGCCTCAGTATTTTAAAATCCTTTTGTCCCCCCCAAGGTATTTCTTCAATAAAGAGAACGATTTCAATGACCTGACAGCTGCTGCCTACCATAAGATAACTCACCTCCTGGTCACTGGCTTTGCTTCAGGGATATTCCACCTTCATGAGCTGCCAGAATTTAACCTCATCCACTCCCTCAGGTAAAGCCGAAGGGTAGGACGGTGTGAAATGGGGAGGGCAGAAAACTGGGGGTATTAATTACCCCGCGAGTACCTGTGGGCAGGTTAGAATTGGCTGCTGGGAAGGTTTGGGAGGTGGTGAATAGTCGGGATGATCTCTCTCCATTGAAGTTACCAAAGCTCCATGACTAAAATTGTCAGGAACAGGGAAGCCAGCTTCACTGCTCCGCCTCCACTCACAGGAGCTCAGAAGAGATGGGGGGATTGTATCAGACCCCAGCCTAGGGGGAATGTTGCATGGCTCTCCAGCCTCCTGTATTGTGCCAGCTCCTGATTCCCATTGTCTCTCCAGTATTTCAGACCAGAGGATTGAGTCCATTTCCATTAACGTGTCCGGGGACTGGATTGCCTTTGGGTGCCCAGGTGAGAAAGTGTTTGCTACATTCGCAAAGACAGAATAATGTATCAAGGTTTGCTTATGATTCTAAGCGAGGTGGAAAGGTAAGCTGTGGGGAGGACACAGAGACTGGAGCCATGGCGAGAGACTGGAGTACGTGATCTCAGTGACTGAGAGGATTATGGACTCAGAAACTTAGCTCAAGATGAAATATGACAAAGACTAGTTCATCCTCAAGCTTGTGGGGAGACAGTGGCGAAGTGTCATGTTGCTGGGCTAGTAATCCAGAGGCCCAGGCTAATGCTTTAGGGATGGCAGCTGGGAATGTATATCGGGAATATAAAGCTAGTCTCAGTAATGGTGACCATTAAACTATCATCGATTGTCCTACAAACCCACCTGGTTCACTGTCCTTTAGGGAAGGAAATCTGCCGTCCTTACCTGGTCTGGTCTACATGTGACTCCAGACCCACAGCAATGTGGTTGATTCTTAACTGCCTGTGGAATAGCCTAAGCCGGGCAATTAGGGGTGGGCAGCAAATGCTGGCCTGGCCAGTGATGTCCATGCCCCATGAAAGAGTAAAGAAAAACAAAGTTGCTAAGGGACAAGGGAGTCTGTACCTAGGGAATGGCGTTTATAATAGAGACTTTGACTTCAATCTTCCCAAATTTAATTGGAGGAATTTTCTGTTCACCCGGTACTGTAGATCAGATAAGCGGTCTGATATTGTAGGAAGAGTGGAGGAGTCGAGAGAGGTGGTGGTGAGGTCGAGCTGGGTGTCCTCAGTGTACATGTGAAAGCTAATGCTGTGTCTTCAGGTGATGTCACCGAGGGGCAGAATGCAGATGAGAAATAGGAGGGGCCAAGGATATACCCTGGGCAGATACCAGAGGTAATGGGGCGGGAACAGGAAGAGAAGCCGTTGCAGCAGAATCTCTGGCCACGATTAGATAGATAAGAATGGAACAGGTGCGAGCAACCCCACCCAGCTGGACAACAGTGGAGAGGAGCTGAGGGGAGGATGGAGTGGTCAAACTGTGTTAAAGGAGGGCTAGTTCACCTTTGTCACAGTCACAGAGGATCTCATTTGTGACTTTAATCAGAGTTATTTCAATACTGTGGCAGGGGCAGAAACCTGATTGGAGGGATTCAAACATGGAGTTTCAGGAAAGATGGGAACGGATTTGGGAAGTGACAATGTGTTGGAGGAGGAAGGGATTGAGGGGAATGGTGAGAACGTGGGTTTGTGGGATATGGAAGAGGTGGGGTTGAAGCCCTGGTGAGCAGGTAGTGATTGGGATTGAGGGGTATAGTGATGATTTGGTATTACTGGTTTACTGCTTTAACTGTGATCTGTTTGTTTCTGTGGAGCTGTCTGTCAGATTGAGGGATGCCACTGGCACCGCGGTAATATTTATTGTGCTTGTGTTTCAGCTCTGGGGCAGCTCTTGGTCTGGGAGTGGCAGAGTGAGTCCTACGTGCTCAAACAGCAAGGACACTTCAACAACATGGTCGCCCTCTCCTACTCTCCAGATGCTCAATATGTGGTCACAGGAGGAGATGATGGGAAGGTGAGATCTTCTCTATACCTATACTCTATACTCGTTTTGCCTTTGTGAAGGAGCCCAGTCACTTCATTCAGATTCAAGCATTGACAAGGGATGGTTTCACTGAGTGGCTTTTCCATTCTTTACGGAATGTGGGTGTTGCCCCACGAGAATGTCGTGGTGCTGAGCTGCCGCCCTCAACCGCTGCAGTCTTTCTGTAGCAGTTTGATACAACTGAGTGGTTTGCTGGGCCATTTCAGAGGCAGTTAAGGGTCAACCACATTGCTGTGGGTCTGGAGTCACATGTAGACCAGACCAGGGAAGGACGGTAGATTTCCTTCCCTAAAGGACATTAGTGAACCAGATGGATTTTTACAGCAATCGATGATAGTTTCATTGTCGCCGTCACTGTGAGTTGCTTACAATTCCAGAGTTTTATTAATCATTTGAATTTATTAATTAAATTTAAATTCTATCAGCTGCCCATGGTGGGATTTGAACCCATATTCTCAAAGCATTGGCCTTACCCTCTCCATTACTAGTTCAGTGATATTACCACGAATACCTCAGTCTCCCCATGCTTCGAATTCTCTCAAAGAATTAGCTCAGGAAGTGTTGCACGTTCAGTTATTGCTATTCTTCACTTACTACTGTCTTGTTTATTTTGTCAGTTAAAGGCTACTTCAAAAGTGCAAGTGGTGGGATTGAGGGACATGGGGGAAGGTGGGTAGATGAGGCTGAGGGATATGGGGGAAGGTGGGGCTGAGGGATATGGGGGAAGGTGGGGCTGAGGGATATGGGGGAAGGTGGGTAGGTGAGGCTGAGGGATATGGGGGAAGGTGGGGCTGAGGGATATGGGGGAAGATGGGTAGGTGGGGCTGAGGGATATGGGGGAAGGTGGGGCTGAGGGATATGGGGGAAGGTGGGTAGGTGGGGCTGAGGGATATGGGGGAAGGTGGGTAGGTGGGGCTGAGGGATATGGGGGAAGGTGGGGCTGCGGGATTATGGGGGTAGGTGGGGCTGAGGGATATGGGGGTAGGTGGGGCTGAGGGATATGGGGGAAGGTTGGTAGGTGATCTTTAAAACGGTGTTTGCTATCCCTGTGGCCTATTGCTGTTGTTCGATCTCTGGTACAATGGCTGGTCCCCTGGGTTGGAATGCTGTTGTTGGTTGGTTCCCTGTGACTAACCTGTGCCATCTGCCTTTTGATCAGGTGAAGGTTTGGAATACGAGCAGCGGTTTCTGCATCGTGACATTTACTGAACACACGAGCGGTGTTACCGCAGTGACCTTCAACTCCACTGGCTTTGTGGTGCTCAGTGCCTCTCTGGATGGGACAGTCCGAGCATTCGACCTTCACAGGTGAGTCTTCAGTGGGTTTGGCTTGGCCTCCACTTTGTTCAGGTTGTGTGCATCTTGCAGTTGATACTGACACTGGTACCTCCTCAGATACTGAAACAGTCTGTGACCATATGCAGCAAGACCTTTTTCTTTAATATCCTTTCATGTGATGTGGGCTTCGCTGGCTGGGCCAGCATTTATTGCCCATCCCTAGATGCCCTTGAGAAGGTGGTGGTGAGCTGCCTTCTTGAACCGCTGCAGTCCATGTGGTGTAGGTACATCTACAGTGCTGTTAGGAAGGGAGTTCCAGGATTTTAACCCAGCGACAGTGAAGGAACGGCGATATATTTCCAAGTCAGGATGGTGAGTGACTTGGAGGGGAACTTCCAGTTGGTGGTGTTCCCATTTACCTGCTGCCCTTGTCCTTCTAGATGGTAGTGGTCATGGATTTGGAAGGTGCTGTCTAAGGAGCCTTGGTGAATTCCTGCAGTGCATCTTGTAGATGGTACACACTGCTGCCACTGTGCGTCGGAGGTGGAGGGAGTGAATGTTTGTGGATGGGGTGCCAATCAAGTGGGCTGCTTTGTCCTGGATGGTGTCAAGCTTCTTGAGTGTTGTGGGAGCTGCATTCATCCAGGCAAGTGGGGGGTATTCCATCACGCTGCTGACTTGTGCCTTGTAGATGGTGGACAGGCTTTGGGGAGTCAGGAGGTGAGTTACTTGTCGCAGGGTACCTAGCCTCTGACCTGCTCTTGTAGCCACAGTATTTATATGGCTAGTCCAGTTCAGTTTGTGGTCAATGGTAACCCCCAGGATGTTGATAGGGGGGGATTCAGTGATGGTAATGCCATTAAACATCAAGGGGCGATGGTTGGATTCTGTCTTGTTGGAGACGGTCATTGCCTGGCACTTGTATGGTGCGAATGTTACTTGCCACTTGTCAGCCCAAGCCTGGATATTGTCCAGGTCTTGCTGCATTTGGACATGGACTGCTTCAGTATCTGAGGAGTGGTGAATGGTGCTGAACATTGTGCAATCATCAGCCAAAATCCCCACTTCTGACCTTTTGATGGAATGAAGGTCATTGATGAAGCAGCTGAACCCAAACTGGGCATCAGTGAGCAGGTAAGTGCTGCTTGATAGCACTGCTGATGACCCCATCCATCATTTTACTGATGATTGAGAGTAGACTGATGGGGTGGTAATTGGCTGGGTTGGATTTGTCCTGCTTTATTTGGACATTATCCAGGCTTGGGCTGAGAAGTGGCAAGTAACATTTGTGCCACACAAGTGTAGATAATGACCATTTTCAGAGAGAATGTAACCATCAACCCATGATATTCAATGGCATTACCATCACTGAATCCCCCACTATCAACTTCCTGGGGTTACCATTGACCAGAAACTGAACTGGACTAGCCATATAAATACTGAGGCAGTTATTGGTGTTTGGGGGCCATAGAGGTTTACAGCACAGAAAAAGGCCCTTCGGCCCATCGAGTCTGTGCCGGTCAAACAAGTACCTAATGATTCTAATCCCATTTTCCAGCACTAGGTCCTTAGCCTTGTATACTATGGCATCGCAAGTGCACATCCAAATACTTCTTAAATGTTATGAGGGTTTCTGCCTTTACCATCCTTTCAGGCAGTGAGTTCCAGATTCTCACTACCCTCTGGGTGAAAAAATTCTTCCTCTCATCCCCTCTAAACCTCCTGCTCCTTACCTTAAATCTATGCCCCCGGTTATTGATCCCTCCACCAAGGGGAAAAGTTCCTTCCTGTCTACCCTATCTATGCCCCTCATAATTTTATACACATCAATCATGTCCCTCTCAATCTCCTCTGCTCCAGGGAAAATAACCCCAGTCTATCCAACCTCTCCTCATAACTAAAACTCTCCAGCCCAGGCAACATCCTGGTAAATCTCCTCTGCACTCTCTGCAGTGCAATCACATCCTTCCTATAATGCGGATTCCAAAATTGCATGCAATACTCTAGCTGTGGCCTAACCAGCACTTTATACAGTTCCAGCATAATCTCCCTGCTCTTATATTCTATGCCTCGGCTAATAAAGGCAAGTGTCCCATATTCCTTCCTAACCACCTTATCTACCTGTCCCCTACCTTAAGAGACCAGTGGACATGCACACCAAGGTCTCTCTGGTCTTCGGTACTTCCCAGAGTCCTACCATTCATCATGTATTCCCGTGCCTTGTTTGTTCTGCCCAAGTGCATCACCTCACACTTATCCGGATTAAATTCCATTTGCCACTGATCAGCCCATCTGACCAGGCCGTCTATATCCTCCTGTAATCTAAGGCTATCCTCCTCACTATTTACCACCTCACCAATTTTCATGTCATCCACAAACTTACTGATCAACCCTCCTACATTCAAGTCGAAATCGTTTATATATACCACAAACAGCAAGGGGCCCAACACTGATCCCTGTGGAACCCCACTGGACACAGGCATCCAGTCACAAAAACACCCCTCGACCATCGCCCTCTGCTTCCTGCCACTCAGCCAATTCTGGATCCAACTTGCTATATTGCCTTGGATCCCATGGGCTCTTACCTTCATTATCAGTCTCCCATGCGGGACCTAAGCAAAAGCCTGGGGTATTTGAGACAGTGTTGGGGACCTGGGGTATTTGGGACAGTGTTGGGATCCTGGGGTATTTTGGACGGTGTTGGGGCCCTGGGGTATTTGGGGCGGTTTTGGGTATTGGGGGGGTATTTGGGACAGTGTTGGGATCCTGGGGTATTTTGGACTGTGTTGGGTCTCAGGGGCATTTGGGACGGTTTTGGGTATTGGGGGGGTATTTGGGGCAGTGTTGGGGCCCTGGGGTATTTGGGGCAGTGCTGGGGCCCTGGGGTATTTGGGGCGGTGTTGGGGCCCTGGGGTATTTGGGGCAGTGTTGGGGCCCTGGGGTATTTGGGGCAGTGTTGGGGTCCTGGGGTATTTGGGGTGGTGTTGGGTCTCAGGGGCATTTGGGACGGTTTTGGGTATTGGGGGGGTATTTGGGGCAGTGTTGGGGCCCTGGGGTATTTGGGGCGGTGTTGGGGTCCTGGGGTATTTGGGGCGGTGGTGGGGTTTGGGGGTATTTGGGACGATTGTTGGGGTTTCGGGGGTATTTGGGACGGTTGTTGGGGTTTGGGGGTATTTGGGATGGTTGTTGGGGTTTGGGGGTATTTGGGACGGTGTTGGGGTTTGGGGGTATTTAGGACGGTTGTTGGGGCCCTGGGTATTTGGGACGGTGTTGGGGTTTGGGGGTATTTGGGATGGTGGTGGGGTTTTGGGGATATTTAGGACGGTGTTGGGGTTTGGGGGTATTTGGGGCGGTTGTTGGGGTTTGGGGGTATTTGGGACAGTGTTGGGTTTTGGGGGTATTTGGGACGGTTTTTGGGGTTTGGGGGTATTTGGGACGGTGGTGGGATTTGGGGGTATTTGGGACGGTGGTGGGATTTGGGGGTATTTGGGACGGTGGTGGGGTTTGGGGGTATTTGGGACGGTGGTGGGGTTTGGGGGTATTTGGGACGGTGGTGGGGTTTGGGGGTATTTGGGGCGGTGCTGGGGTTTGGGGGTATTTGGGACAGTGTTGGGGTTTGGGGGTATTTGGGATGGTGTTGGGGTTTTGGGGGTATTTGGGACGGTGTTGGGGTTTGGGGGTATTTGGGACGGTGTTGGGGTTTTGGGGGTATTTGGGACGGTGTTGGGGTTTGGGGGTATTTGGGACGGTGTTGGGGTTTGGGGGTATTTGGGACGGTGGTGGGGTTTGGGGGTATTTGGGACGGTGTTGGGGTTTGGGGGTATTTGGGACGGTGTTGGGATTTGGGGGTATTTGGGATGGTTTTGGGGTTTGGGGGTATTTGGGATGGTGCTTGGGTTTGGGGGTATTTGGGACGGTGCTGGGGTTTGGGGGTATTTGGGACAGTGTTGGGGTTTGGGGGTATTTGGGACGGTGTTGGGGTTTTGGGGGTATTTGGGACGGTGTTGGGGTTTGGGGGTATTTGGGACGGTGTTGGGGTTTGGGGGTATTTGGGACGGTGTTGGGGTTTGGGGGTATTTGGGACGGTGTTGGGGTTTGGGGGTATTTGGGACGGTGGTGGGGTTTGGGGGTATTTGGGACGGTGTTGGGGTTTGGGGGTATTTGGGACGGTGTTGGGATTTGGGGGTATTTGGGATGGTTTTGGGGTTTGGGGGTATTTGGGATGGTGCTTGGGTTTGGGGGTATTTGGGACGGTGCTGGGGTTTGGGGGTATTTGGGACAGTGTTGGGGTTTGGGGGTATTTGGGACGGTGTTGGGGTTTGGGGGTATTTGGGACGGTGTTGGGGTTTGGGGGTATTTGGGACGGTGTTGGGGTTTGGGGGTATTTGGGACGGTGTTGGGGTTTTGGGGGTATTTGGGACGGTGTTGGGGTTTGGGGGTATTTGGGACGGTGTTGGGGTTTGTGTGGGTTGATGTATCTGACCGGTTTGAGCCGCTCTGATTGGTGGGGTTCAGAGTGAAGCTGTTGAAGCAACTTTTCATTTCTTCACAGGTATCGAAATTTCCGCACATTCACATCACTAAGACCAGCTCAATTCACCTGCTTGGCTCTGGATACGAGTGGGGAGATTGTCTGTGCTGGTTCACATGATTCCTTTGAAGTATTCGTGTGGTCGATGCAAACTGGACGCTTGCTCGATGTACGTATGGAATTTATTAGTTACTGCTACGGACTGTATATTTCCAGTCTCTATACCTGGAGAGACGCAGGGAGACTCCAGTCTCCGAGTGGCCGGCAGTGAGACTCCGGTCTCCAGATAAGCAGGAAATCCCACAGACTAGTTAAGCAATCTTAAACATTCACTCCCTCCACCACTGATTCACAGTAGCAGCGTGTATACCATCTACAAGATGCACTGCAGGAATTCACCAAGGCTCCTTCGACAGCACCTCCCAAACCCACGACCGCTACCATCTAGAAGGACAAGGGCAGCCAATAGATGGGAACACCACCAGCTGGATGTTCCCCTCCAAGCCACTCACCATCCTGGAACTCCCTCCCTAACTGCACTGTAGGTGTACCTACACCACAGAGACTGCAGCGGCTCAAGAAGGCAGCTCTCCACCACCTTCTCGAGGGGCAATTAGGGGTGGGCAATAAATGCTGACCCTGTCAGTGATACCCACATCCTATTAATGAATTTAAAAGAAAAGTGGAAATTACTTATTTCAGCCCAAAATCCTCCAAACAGAGAGTGCTAATGGCCATGCAGTTTGGGGGAAGGAGATGATCTGCTAGATAAGGCTGTGGTGCGGGAGCAGTTGGACCCGGGGGGAGAGGGGGTGGAACTATGGCTGAAGCAAAAGGGAGAATGGGGGCTGAAGATGGTGCATGTTTGAGAGCAGCAGCCTCGTGCTGGGTGGGACAGGTTACCTGCAGTGTATGCTAACTCAAAAGTTTCATTCTGTTTAAACCACTTCTTTGCAGGTTCTGGCGGGACATGAAGGTCCGATCAGCAGCCTGAGCTTCAGCCCATCGCACGCACTCCTGGCTAGTGCCTCATGGGATAAGACAGTGAAATTGTGGGATATGTTTGACAGCTGGAAAACCAAAGAAACCCTGGTCCTGAATTCTGATGGTGAGGCAGCAGCTTTCATGTAAACAGAGAGAGAGAGGGACTTTTTATTAACTCAGTCACAGGATGTAGGCTTCACTGGCTAGACCAGCATTTATTGCCCATCCCATTGCTACCCAAGAATCTATCCACCTCTTCCTTAAAAATATATCAGGCTCTGGTTCCTTTGCAGGAAGAGAGTTCCAAAGTCTAATGACCCTGTGAGAGAAAAAATTTTACCTCTTCCCTGTCTTAAATGGGTGACCCCTTATTTGTAAAGAGTGACCGTAGTTCTAGATTCATCCACACGTGGAAACATCCTCTCCACATCCACCCTGTCAATACCCCTCAGCATCTTATATGTTTCAATCAAATCGCCTCTTACTCTTCTAAACTCCGGCGGATCCTTTGAATGCGGAGGCTGGTGGGGTGAAAAGTGAGGACAAGGGGGACCCTATCATGTTTCTGGGAGGGAGGGGAAGGGGTGAGGGCAGAGGTGTGGGAGATGGGTCACAGCTGAGGGCCCTGTCAACCACAGTGGGGAGGGGGGAGGGAAAATCGGTTAAGGAAGAAGGAAGACATGTCAGAAGCGCCGTTTTGGAAAGTGGCCTCATCTGAACAGATGCGACGGAGGCGAAGGAACTGAGAGAATGGGATGGAGTCCTTACAGGGAGCGGGGTGTGAGGAGCTGTAGCCGAGGTAGCTGTGGGAGTTGGTGGGCTTGTAATGGATATTGGTGGACAGTCTATCACCAGAAATGGAGACAGGTGTCAAGGAAGGGAAGGGAAGTGTCAGAGATGGACCATGAGGGGTGGAAATTGGAAGCAAATCGATAAATTTTTTCAGGTCCAGACGAGAGCATGAAGCGGCACTAAAAGTCATTGATGTACCGAGAAAAAAGTTGTGGGAGGGGGCCCGAGTAAGACCCAGAACAAGGAATGTTTCACATTTCCCACAAAAAGACAGGTGTAACTTGGGCCCATGTGTGTATCTATAGCCACACCTTTTATTTGGAGGAATCTTTTAACTTAAACACAGTTGATTCACCTTTCCTGCTGGGTTTTTGTGTCTTGGAGGAATGGATATATGTGGTAGATCATGTAATACTTCTCTAAACACCAGCCATTGACTGTTTACCATCAAATTTTTTAGTGTATTTTCCCAATCCACCAGAGCCAACTTGCCCTTCATAACTTCATAGTTTCCTTTGTTCCGATTTAAGACCCTAGTTTCAGAATGAACTGTATCACTTTCCAACTTAATGTAAAATTCTATCATATTATGGTCACTATTTCCTAATGGCTCCTTTTCAGCAAGGCTGGAAATTAGCCCTTTCTCATTACATGATACTGAGTATAAAATAGCCCGATCCCTAGTTGGCTCTTCGACATACAAGGTGAATAACCCATCTCGTATGCACTCCAGGAATTCATTCTCCACAGTATTAGTGCTAATTAAGTTTACCCAGTCTATTTGTAAATTGAAAGTGCTCATTATTATTGTAATTCCTTTGTAAAGTGTAGCTCTAATTTCCTGATTTATACTGTGCACAATGTTATCACTACAGTTTCGTTGCCTTTGGTGCTACAAATATCTCCCTGAGAGAGAGAGAGGGGGACTGAGACACACCAGTCAGTGTATCTCCCTGAGAGAGAGGAGACTGAGAGACACCAGTGTATCTCCCTGAGAGAGAGAGAGAGAGAGAGAGAGGGTGGACTGAGAGACCAGTCAGTGTATCTCACTGAGAGAGAGGGGACTTAGAGATACCAGTGTATCTCCCTGAGAGAGAGGGGACTGAGAGATACCAGTGTACCTCCCTGAGAGAGAGGGGACTGAGAGATACCAGTGTACCTCCCTGAGAGAGAGGGGACTGAGAGATACCAGTGTACCTCCCTGAGAGAGAGAGGGTGGACTGAGAGACCAGTCAGTGTATCTCCCTGAGAGAGAGAGGGTGGACTGAGAGACCAGTCAGTGTATCTCCCTAAGAGAGAGGAGACTGAGAGACACCAGTGTATCTCCCTGAGAGAGAGAGAGAGGGTGGACTGAGAGACCAGTCAGTGTATCTCACTGAGAGAGAGGGGACTGAGAGATACCAGTGTATCTCCCTGAGAGAGAGGGGACTGAGAGATACCAGTGTATCTCCCTGAGAGAGAGGGGACTGAGAGATACCAGTGTACCTCCCTGAGAGAGAGAGGGTGGACTGAGAGACCAGTCAGTGTATCTCCCTGAGAGAGAGGGGACTGAGAGACACCAGTCAGTGTATCTCCAGTCAGAGAGAGAGATGAAATTTAATGCGAAGTGTGAAGCAATATATTCTGGTAGGACGCGCTGTATGAGGAGAGTCTATATGAACAAATGGTACAGTTTTAACAAGAGTGTAGGAGCAGAGAGATCTGGGATGTATGTACACGAATCTTACAAGGTGACAGGAAAATCTGAGGACTCTATAAAAAAAAATCAAGATATTTGGCTTTCTAAATCAGGAAAGAATTTTTAAACATTTTTTCACAGGGTGTGGGCCTCGCTGGCTACACCAGCATTTTTATTGCAATTTTTTCAGTACAACAGTAAGGATGAAAGTTAAACCTTTATAAATCGCTGCTTTGCCCCAGCTGGAGTATAGTGTCCAATTCTGGGCACTGTACTTAGGAAGGAGTTTGAGGCCAGGAGAGGGTACAGAGGAGATTTACCAGAATGGTATCAGGGATGAAGGAGTTCAGTTAACGTGGAGAGAAGGTTAAGAGGCTTGATAGAGGTTCAAACTCAATAGGGTTTTTATAGAGTAAATAAGGAGAAATAGTTTCTTGTGTTAGTAGGGTTGCTTTGCAGAGAACACATATATAAGATCACCGGCAAAAAAGATGAGAATTTTTTTTCACGCGGTGAGTTGTTGTGATCTGGAATGTGCTGCCTGAATGGGTGGTGGAAAATGATTCAATAATAACTTTCAACAGAGAATTGAATAACTAAGAGGTCGCCCATTTAAGACAGAGATGAGGAGAATTTTTTTCCCTGAGGGTAGTGAGTTTAACTCTCTTCCTCAAAAGGCAGTGGAAGAGTCTTTGAATATTTTTAAGCCAGAGGTAGATAGATTCTTGATAAACCACAGGAAGACAGGCTATCGGGGGGAGGCAGGAAGGTTACAATCAGATCAGCCATGATCTTATTGAATGGCTGAGCAGGCTTGAGAGGCTGACTGGCCGACTCCTGCTCCGAATTCGTCAGTACGTATGGTTGTAAATACATGAAGGGGAAAATTTTGCAGGATAATGGAGAAAGACCAGGTGAGTGGGACTAATTAGGTAGCTGTATCGGAGAACCAGTATAGGCAACCCTATGCAATGGGATTGCAGTTTAATATGTGTGAAACATTACACGATGTGCTACAAAGACTTGTGCAGTTTGAAGTGTAGTTACATCCAGTGATGTCTCAAGCTGAGGGAAGAAGCCTTGTCCAATCCTGTAGTCTGATTAGACGATATCTCTGCGGCACTCTGTCTCTGACCTGTCCAACTGATCTCCATTCACAGTCCTGAACGTCGCGTTCCGCCCAGATGGGAAGGAGTTGGCGGTTGTCACACTGGATGGTCAGATCACCTTCTGGGATCATCAGAACGCAGTGCAGATTGGCTCCATCGAAGGCCGCCATGACCTGCAAATGGGCCGCAAGGAACTGGATAAGATCACAGCGAAGCAGGCAGCTAAGGGCAGGTGACTGCAATGGGGCGGGGAAAGGTCATTATGCATAGCGAGGCGGTGCTGGTTATCAACATGGAGGTCTGTGTATGTTGTTGATCCACTTGCTCTGTTCTCAGGTCATTCTCCACCCTGTGTTACTCGGCGGACGGACAGTCAGTGCTGGCTGGAGGACACTCCAAGTTTGTTTGTATTTACAATGTTAAAGAGCAGCTCCTTGTGAAGAAGTTTGAGATATCCTGTAACCTGTCTCTGGATGCAATGGAGGTGAGTGATCCCTTGGGAGGCACCAGCACTGAAACATTTACAGGAAGGATAAAAGATGCTGGAAGCAGATATCTCAGCTACACATTTTCACACCTTTCTTCCGGTGAGGACTCCATTCCACCTCCCAGTTTCCCTGCCTCTGTCCCATCTGTTCTGGTGCAAGCTTCTGATATGTCTTCCTGTTTCCTCAACTGAGGATTCCTTCTTCACTGTGGTAGACAGGACCCTTGATCGTGTCCACCACATTTCCCACAACCTTTCCCCTCCCAGAACCTCAGTGGGGTTCCCCTTGTCCTCACTTTCACCGCCCGCCCCAACCTCCATATTGAGTGGATCTTTTTGCCACCTCCAACATTATGTCATCCCCAAACACACCTACCACTCCCCGCCCCCAAACACATCTACCCCTCCCCACCCCAAATACATCTACCCCTCCCCGCCCCCAAACACACCTACCACTCCCCGCCCCCAAATACATCTACCCCTCCCCACCCCAAATACATCTACCCCTCCCCGCCCCCAAACACACCTACCACTCCCCGCCCCCAAACACATCTACTCCTCCCCACCCCAAATGCATCTACCACTCCCCACCCCAAACACACCTACCCCTCCCCACCCCAAACACATCTACCCCTCCCCACCCCAAACACACCTACCACTCCCCGCCCCCAAACACATCTACCCCTCCCCACCCCAAATACATCTACCCCTCCCCGCCCCCAAACACACCTACCACTCCCCGCCCCCAAATACATCTACCCCTCCCCACCCCAAATACATCTACCACTCCCCACCCCAAACACACCTACCCCTCCCCACCCCAAACACACCTACCCCTCCCCACCCCAAACACATCTACCCCTCCCCACCCCAAATACATCTACCCCTCCCCACCCCAAATACATCTACCTCTCCCCACCCCGAATACATCTACCCCTCCCCGCCCCCAAACACACCTACCACTCCCCGCCCCCAAACACATCTACCCCTCCCCACCCCAAACACACCTACCCCTCCCCACCCCAAACACACCTACCACTCCCCGCCCCCAAACACACCCTCCCCTCCCCACCCCAAACACATCTACCCCTCCCCACCCCCAAACAGCAGCTGTCCTTCTTTTCCCTCCTTACTGTCCAAGGCCCAAAACACTCTTTCCAAGTGAGGAAGTGATATTTTACTACTTTCAATTTAGTCTACTGTATTCACAGTTCATGACATGGTCTTCTCTACGTTGGGGAGACCAAACGCGCACTTTTGATAGTTTTGTGGAACGCCTGCATCCAACCTGCACCCTGACCCTGAGCTCCCTGCCGCCTCTCATTTTACTTCCTCACTTTGCTCTCGCACTGACTTCTCTCTCCTTGGTTTCTGTTCCAATGAAGCTCAGTGCAGGCTCGAGGAACAGCACCTCATCTTTCGATTAGGCACTTTACAGCCTTTTGGACTCAACATTGAGTTCAACAATTTTAGACCATAACATCTACTCACATTTCATTGGACAGCAGCTGTTGCGATGATTTGCCTTTCGCATTGACACCTCTTCTAGACACACCTTGTCCCATTAACCATCCCCCTTTTCCTTGCACCATGAAACCTTTCATCATTTAATCTCTCCAGCTTCTACCCTACCCACAGACATTCCTATTTGTTTTTTCCTCCTGTCCTCCCTTTCCCTGCCTCTCTGCTTGCTCGATACCTCATAAATTTCTAACTTTTCCCAGTTCTGGTGAAATGTCATTGGCCTAAAATGTTAACTCTGCTTCTCTCTGAAGCTTCCAGACCTGCTGAGTATTCTCAACGTTTTCTATTTTTCTTTCAGATTCCCAGCATCTACAGTATTTACACTTCAATTTTCCCATTCCCCCCACTGCTGTCTCTCACTGGGGTACGGGTTCCACACACACTGACTCTCACTGGAGTACGGGTTCCACACACACTGACTCTCACTGGGGTACGGATCCCACACACACTGACTCTCACTGGGGTACGGGTCCCACACACACTGACTCTCACTGGGGTACGGGTCCCACACACACTGACTCTCACTGGGGTACGGGTCCCACACACACTGACTCTCAATGGGGTATCGGCCCCACACACACTGACTCTCACTGGGGTATGGGTCCCACACACACTGACTCTCACTGGGGTATGAGTCCCCCACACACACTGACTCTCACTGGGGTACGAGTCCCCCACACACACTGACTCTCACTGGGGTACGGGTTGGAATGGAAGAATAATGTGCTGAATAGCCCTTATTGCTGACTGCTCAATGTTCTCACAGATGCATGGTTCTATTGCAGGAGTTTCTGGATCGTAGGAAGATGACCGAGTTTGGAAGTTTGGCTTTGATAGACGATGGTGCTGGAGATGAGGATGGAGTGGCGATCAGTCTGCCAGGAGTAAAGAAAGGTAAAAGAGTGTGGGAGCCCAGTGGCAGCGAGGTTTGAGTGCTCATGAGAGAATTCAGTGCAGAGGGGGAAGGAGATGCCAGTTCTTATGTTTTCTCAACTTCCAGAACTGGTTCAAGGCTTTAATCAGGCGAGCGGCCCGGCTGCTGTTTGGAGAGCGGCCCGGCTGTTGGAGAGTTTTAAGATTTCATTCCTCTAAATGGTGGTATTAGTTTAAACCAGTTCTGGGGAGTTATAAGCATTACATAGATTTATATAAAAACAAAAAACTACTGCGGATGCTGGAAATCCAAAACAAAAACAGAATTACCTGGAAAAACTCAGCAGGTCTGGCAGCATCGGCGGAGAAGAAAAGAGTTGACGTTTCGAGTCCTCATGACCCTTCAACAGAACTCAGTAATATTAGGAGAGGGGTGAAATATAAGCTGGTTTAAGGTGGGGGGGTGGGGGGAGAGAAGTTGGGGGTGGGGGGTGGTTGTAAGGACAAGCAAGCAGTGATAGGAGCAAATAATCAAAAGATGTCACAGACAAAGGAACAAAGAGGTGTTGAAGGTGGTGATATTATCTAAGAGAATGTGCTAATTAAGAATGGATGGCAGGACACTCAAGGTACAGCTCTAGTGGGGGTGGGGTGGAAAGACTAACAGGGCATAAAAGGTATAGATTTAAAAATAATGGAAATAGGTGAGAAAAGAAAAATCTATATAAATTATTGGAAAAAACAAAAGGCAGGGGGAAGAAACGGAAAGGGGGTGGGGATGGAGGAGGGAGTTCAAGATCTAAAGTTGTTGAATTCAATATTCAGTCCGGAAGGCTGTAAAGTGCCTAGTCGGAAGATGAGGTGCTGTTCCTCCAGTTTGCGTTGAGCTTCACTGGAACAATGCAGCAAGCCAAGGACAGACATGTGGGCAAGAGAACAGGGTGGAGTGTTAAAATGGCAAGCGACAGGGAGGTTTGGGTCTTTCTTGCGGACAGACCGCAGGTGTTCTGCAAAGCGGTCGCCCAGTTTACGTTTGGTCTCTCCAATGCAGAGGAGACCGCATTAGGAGCAACGAATGCAGTAGACTAAGTTAGGGGAAATGCAAGTGAAATGCTGCTTCACTTGAAAGGAGTGTTTGGGCCCTTGGACGGTGAGGAGAGAGGAAGTGAAGGGGCAGGTGTTGCATCTATTGCGTGGGCATGGGGAGGTGCCATAGGTGGGGGTTGAGGAGTAGGGGGTGATGGAGGAGTGGACCAGGGTGTCCCGGAGGGAACGATCCCTATGGAATGCCGTCGGGGGGGTGAAGGGAAGATGTGTTTGGTGGTGGCACCATGCTGGAGTTGGCGGAAATGGCGGAGGATGATCTTTTGAATGCGGAGGCTGGTGGGGTGATAAGTGAGGACAAGGGGGACCCTATTATGTTTCTGGGAGGGAGAGGAAGGTGTGAGGGCAGATGCGCGGGAGATGGGCCGGACACGGTTGAGGGCCCTGTCAACGACCATGGGTGGAAAACCTCGGTTAAGGAAGAAGGAGGACATGTCAGAAGAACTGTTTTTGAAGGTAGCATCATCAGAACAGATGCGATGGAGGCGAAGGAGCTGAGAGAATGGGATGGAGTCCTTACAGGAAGCGGGGTGTGAAGAGCTGTAGTCGAGGTAGCTGTGGGAGTCGGTAAGCTTGTAATGGATATTGGTGGACAGTCTCTCACCAGAAATTGAGACAGAGAGGTCAAGGAAGGGAAGGGAAGTGTCAGAGATGGACCATGTGAAAATGATGGAGAGGTGGAGATTGGAAGCAAAATTAATACATTTTTCCGGGTCCAGACAAGAGCATGAAGCAGCATCGAAGTAATCATCGATGTACCGGAGAAAGAGTTGTGGGAGGGGGCCGGAGTAGGACTGGAACAAGGAATGTTCCACATAACCCATAAAGAGACAGGCATAGCTGGGGCCCATGCGGGTACCCATAGCCACACCTTTTATCTGGAGGAAGTGAGAGGATATAGATTTATAGCTTGGCTAGTTAAACCACTTTGTATAAGTACTGACAACGGCTGAGTGATATTTCTAAACTTGAGCCTATTTACACAAACGACCAATTTAAGGCGATCAGTTGACCTCGTAACATGTCTCATTTACGTTTGTCTGTAGCGACACATAACACACAGGGACCCGTCCTCTGCAAACTAATGGAATCTGTTCAAGCCTTGCACCTTTTCTTCAATTACCTGGGAGCTTGGGGGGCCTAAAGTTCCCCGTTGCTATCTCCATGGCGACCCCTCAGCCAATCAGAGTCAACTTGCCAACCAGTCAGCTCCCTTTTCTCCTGTAGTGTTGTGACTTTTTGAAATTTGATGAATGTAGAAAAAAGGGATTAAAAAAAGGGTGAGGATGGAGGAGAGAGTTCGTGGTCTGAAGTTGTTGAACTCAATATTCAGTCCGGAAGGCTGTAAAGTGCCTAGTCGGAAGATGAGGTGCTGTTCCTCCAGTTTGCGTTGAGCTTCACTGGAAGAATGCAGCAGGCCAAGGACGGACATGTGGACATGAGAGCAGGGTGGAGTGTTGAAATGGCAAGCGACAGGGAGGTCTGGGTCATGCTTGCGGACAGACCGAAGGCGTTCTGCAAAGCGGTCACCCAGTCTGCGTTTGGTCTCTCCAATGTAGAGGAAACTGCATTGGGAGCAACGAATGCAGTAGACTAAATTGAGGGAAGTGCAAGTGAAATGCTGCTTCACTTGAAAGGAGTGTTTGGGCTCTTGGACGGTGAGGAGGGGGGAAGTAAAGGGGCAGGTGTTGCACCTTCTGCGGTTGCATGGGAAGGCGCCATGGGAAGGGGATGAGGTGTTGCGGGTGATGGATGAGTGGGCCAGGTTGTCCGGAGGGAACGATCCCTGCGGAGTGCTGAGGGGAAGATGTGTTTGGTGGTGGCATCATGCTGGAGTTGGCGGAAATGGCGGAGGATGATCCTTTGAATGCGGAGGCTGGTGGGGTGAAAAGTGAGGACAAGGGGGACCCTATCATGGTTCTGGGAGGGAGAGGAAGGTGTGAGGGCAGAGGCATGGGAGGTGGGTCAGACACGGTCGAGGGCCCTGTCAACCACAGTGAGGTGGGGGGGCTGGGTGGGGAAACTTCAGTTAAAGAAGAAGGAAGACATGTCAGAGGGGCCATTTTGGAAAGTGGCATCATCAGAACAGATGCGACGGAGGCGAAGGAACTGAGAGAATGGGATGGAGTCCGTACAGGAAGCGGGGTGTGAGGAGCTGTAGTCGAGGTAGCTGTGGGAGTCGGTAGGCTTGTAATGGATATTGGTGGACAGTCTATCACTAGAAATAAAGAGAGAGAGGTCAAGGAAGGGAAGTGTCAGAGATGGACCATGTAAAGGTCATAGAGGGGTGGAAATTAGAAGCAAAATTGATACATTTTTCCAGGTCCAGACGAGAGCATGAAGCCTGAGAGCCCCTCTCAGTGCTGCTCAGCCTCTGCATGGTCAGTCTGCCAGACAACAGGTTTTCCAGCATTTTCTGTTTTTGTCTCAATCATTGAGTATGTTCAAGACTGAGATCGATAGATTTCTACATATTAAAAACATCAAGCGATACAGGAATAGTGCAGGGAAATGGTGTTGAAGTACAAGATTATCCCTGGAGTGGGCCAGAAGGGGCAGCTCCTGTTTCTTACGTTCTTAGGTAACGGGAGCTGGGTGACGGTGTGGAGTAGTTTAACGGGAGCTGGGTGACGGTGTGGAGTAGTTTGACGGGAGCTGGGTGACGGTGTGGAGTAGTTTAACGGGAGCTGGGTGTTGGTGTGGAGTAGTTTAACGGGAGCTGGGTGACGGTGTGGAGTAGTTTAACGGGAGCTGGGTGACGGTGTGGAGTAGTTTAACGGGAGCTGGGTGACGGTGTGGAGTAGTTTAACGGGAGCTGGGTGACGGTGTGGAGTAGTTTAACGGGAGCTGGGTGACGGTGTGGAGTAGTTTAACGGGAGCTGGGTGACGGTGTGGAGTAGTTTAACGGGAGCTGGGTGACGGTGTGGAGTAGTTTAACGGGAGCTGGGTGACGGTGTGGAGTAGTTTAACGGGAGCTGGGTGTTGGTGTGGAGTAGTTTAACGGGAGCTGGGTGACGGTGTGGAGTAGTTTAACGGGAGCTGGGTGTTGGTGTGGAGTAGTTTGACGGGAGCTGGGTGACGGTGTGGAGTAGTTTGACGGGAGCTGGGTGACGGTGTGGAGTAGTTTAACGGGAGCTGGGTGTTGGTGTGGAGTAGTTTAACGGGAGCTGGGTGTTGGTGTGGAGTAGTTTAACGGGAGCTGGGTGACGGTGTGGAGTAGTTTAACGGGAGCTGGGTGACGGTGTGGAGTAGTTTAACGGGAGCTGGGTGACGGTGTGGAGTAGTTTAACGGGAGCTGGGTGACGGTGTGGAGTAGTTTAACGGGAGCTGGGTGACGGTGTGGAGTAGTTTAACGGGAGCTGGGTGATGGTGTGGAGTAGTTTGACGGGAGCTGGGTGACGGTGTGGAGTAGTTTAACGGGAGCTGGGTGACGGTGTGGAGTAGTTTAATGGGAGCTGGGTGACGGTGTGGAATAGTTTATAACGGGAGCTGGGTGACAGTGTGCTCCCCCGAGGCAGCTGCTTTCTGTGATATATCACACTGCCAGTAGCTGTAAATTGTGACACGTTCAATGCAATCATTTAGTTCCGATTGTTTGCCTGTAAAAAGGTGAACCGGTGAGATTGTGGGCTGTGGTGTTGAGATATGCACCAGGACTTCCTCGGTTTAGTTGTATCTGTGTGGTGTGAAATGGAAAAGCATTTGGCGTTTGACTCTGGGCTCAGTTGATGGTAGTTGGAATATGTCCTGTGCTCTAACTAACTCTGTCCTGTCTTTTTGGATAAGGTGACATGAGTTCGCGCCACTTTAAGCCGGAGATCCGTGTGACATGTCTTCGCTTCTCTCCGACAGGTAGGAAGCAATAAGAGCAATTTCACAGCAACACTCACTAATCAGGATGGTCATTTTCCATATACTAACACCTGTCAGTGTTGAATTTAAGGAATGAGGGATTAAATTCACACAAGTCCCAAGATATTTGGAAAAGGATATTTATGTTAGTGATAAAGGCAAAATACTGCGGATGCTGGAAATCTGAAACAAAAACAAAAAATGGTGGAAAAACTCAGCAGGTCTGACAGCATCTGTGGAGAGAGAGACAGAGATACTGTTTCGAGTCCGTATGAAGAGTCATACAGATTCGAAACGTTAGCTCTGTCTTTCTCTCCACAGACGCTGTCAGACCTGCTGAGCTTTTCCAGCATTTTTCATTTCCGTTTTTGTTCCTGGTCTCCCCTGTAAGTGGTCCCATGTCCCTGTGGTTCAGGAGTTTACCGTAACTGTCCCAACATTGTCATGTGACCTGGTGGAGAGGGTGTAACAGCGACATGACATGTGAGGGTTCTGTTCATCCCTCCTGGTGGATCCATCACTGCTCTCAAGAGATGAGCCTAAATGCAAACTGGTTTCATTTGCAATAAATATGTGAAAGAAGACAACACAGTTACATATTCAATCTAATTCTGACAGTTCATTGTAACACAAAAATAATACATAACACCAGCAGCCCTGATCCAGGTCCTTCATCACACCCTCACTGACTGCGGCCTCAGCAATTCTCTGGTGTCTGTCTCTCACTGTCCTGATGTTCTGATTCTCTGGTGTCTGTCCCTCACTGTCCTGATGTCCTGATTCTCTGGTGTCTGTCCCTCACTGTCCTGATGTCCTGATTCTCTGGTGTCTGTCCCTCACTGTCCTGATGTCCTGATTCTCTGGTGTCTGTCCCTCACTGTCCTGATGTCCTGATTCTCTGGTGTCTGTCCCTCACTGTCCTGATGTCCTGATTCTCTGGTGTCTGTCCCTCACTGTCCTGATGTCCTGATTCTCTGGTGTCTGTCCCTCACTGTCCTGATGTTCTGATTCTCTGGTGTCTGTCCCTCACTGTCCTGATGTTCTGATTCTCTGGTGTCTGTCCCTCACTGTCCTGATGTTCTGATCCTCTGGTGTCTGTCCCTCACTGTCCTGATGTTCTGATTCTCTGGTGTCTGTCCCTCACTGTCCTGATGTTCTGATTCTCTGGTGTCTGTCCCTCACTGTCCTGATGTTCTGATTCTCTGGTGTCTGTCCCTCACTGTCCTGATTCTCTGGTGTCTGTCCCTCACTGTTCTGATGTTTTGCGTGTGCAAAAACACTGGGCTCAGTTGCCCTTCTGTTTTGTGGATTCCTGGAAACTGCCTCTGTTTGGTCTGACATGAATGAAGACAATTGAATATCCTCTGTTACTGCCAGGAGAATGTCTGTAGAGATTCCATTCTTTCACATGGATAAGGTATGGAAACTGCTGCATCCAGTCCCAGCTGTTTGGTTAAATATACTTTTCCAAACATCTTGGAATGCCTTAAATTCAACAAGTTGATATAAATTGAAGCAATTTCCTTGTAAGAAAAATTTTACAGGTGTGAAAGTAGCAATTTGGAAAGATTGTGTAAGCAGTTTGACCAGTTTCATCTTTCAGTACAGTAGAGAGGAGTGTAACTGCTGGGGAATTAGACAAGGACAGTTAGTATCAGCATTCACAAATATCCTCTATCCACAGACTAAAGTTCCGTCTATACTAGGATCACAGAATGGCTACAGTACAGGAGGAGGCCGTTCGGCCTGTCATATCTGTGCCAACTCTCTGCAAAAGCAATTCAGCTAGTCGCAGTCTCCCACCCTTTCCCAGAATTCCTGCAAATGTTTTCTATTCAGATGTTTATCCCATTCCCTTTTGATTGCCTTGATTGAACCTGCCTCCACCACACTCTCAGGCAGCACATTCCAGACCCTAACCACTTGCTGTGTGGAAAAGTTTTTCCCCACATCACCTTTGCTTCATTTGCCAATCACTTTATATTGGTGCCCTCTGGTTCTGGATCCTTTCACCAATGGGAACAGTTTCTCCCTATCTATTCTGTCCAGACCCTTCATGATTTTGAATACCTCAATCAAATCTCTTCCCAACTTTCTCTTCTCCAGTCCCAACTTCTCCAATCTATCTTCATAACTAAAGTTCCTTGTCCCTGGAACCATTCTCGTGAAACCTTTTCTGCACTCTCTCTCTCTCTAATGCCTTACATCCTTCCTGAAGTGCAGTGCCCTGAATTGACACAATATTCCAGTAGGAGCCTGAGTGTTTTCCAAAGGATTATCATAACCACCTCGCTCCTGTACTCTATGCCTCTATTAATAAAGTTCAGGATACTGTATGCCTTTTGAACCACTTTCTCACCCTGCCCTGCCACCTTCAATGACTTATGTACATATACCCCCAGGTCCCTCTGCTCCTGCACCCACTTCAGAATTGTACCCTTTATTTTATGTTCTCTCTCCATGTCCTTCCCACCAAAATGTATCATTTCACCCTTCTCTGCATTAAATTTGATCTGCCATGTATCTGCCCATTCCATCGGCCTGTCCCTGTCCTTCTGAAGTCGATCACTATCTTCCTCACAGTTCACTATGTTTTCAGGTTTCGTATCGTCAGCAAATTTTGATATTAAGTCCTGGACACCAAAACCAAATCATGAAAGCACTGGTCCCAACACTGACACATAGGGACACCATTTCACAGCTTCATCCACTCCAAAAAATAAAGGTTTACCATTGTCCCCATCAAACATTCCCAGGACAGGTACAGTACGGGGTTAGATACAGAGTAAAGCTCCCTCTACACCGTCCCCATCAAACACTCCCAGGACAGGTACAGCACGGGGTTAGATACAGAGTAAAGCTCCCTCTACACTGTCCCCATCAAACACTCCCAGAACAGGTACAGCACAGGGTTAGATACAGAGTAAAGCTCCCTCTACACTGTCCCCATCAAACACTCCCAGGACAGGTACAGCACGGGGTTAGATACAGAGTAAAGCTCCCTCTACACTGTCCCCATCAAACACTCCCAGGACAGGTACAGCACGGGGTTAGATACAGAGTAAAGCTCCCTCTACACTGTCCCCATCAAACACTCCCAGGGCAGGTACAGCACGGGGTTAGATACAGAGTAAAGCTCCCTCTACACTGTCCCCATCAAACACTCCCAGGACAGGTACAGCACGGGGTTAGATACAGGGTAAAGCTCCCTCTACACTGTCCCCATCAAACACTCCCAGGACAGGTACAGCACGGGGTTAGATACAGAGTAAAGCTCCCTCTACACTGTCCCCATCAAACACTCCCAGGACAGGTACAGCACGGGGTTAGATACAGAGTAACGCGCCCTCTGTTCCCTGCAGGCCGAAGCTGGGCAGCCACAAGCACCGAGGGCCTCCTGATTTTCTCGCTGGACAGTTCTGTGGTGTTCGACCCCTTTGATCTGGATGAGGAAGTGAATCCAAGCAGTATACGCCGCGTGCTGCGTAAGAGAGAATTCACAGTCGCCATCGTCATGGCATTCCGTTTGAATGAAGACAAGCTGACTCTGGAAGTGCTGGAGAGTGTTCCTCATGCTGAAAGTGAGTATGAAAGCCCCTTGGGTCAGTACCATAGACACAGTGATGTAGTCAGTACCCCTTGGACCCGCTCTATACCTGACTACTTGCCTCAGTGACCTGTCTCTGTTCCAGGATTATACCGAATGTGAGGCTGCTAGAGATCCTGGCAGCGTTCGGGAAAATGGAGCAGGCCTTTGCTATGCCTCTTCTAGCCCACCATGGCTCACTTGTCAGAGAGTTGACGCTGTGGGTTTGCTGCACTGTCAGAGGGTCAGTACTGAGGGAGTGCTGCACTGTCAGAGGGTCAGTACAGAGGGAGTGCTGCACTGTCGGACGGTCAGTACTGAGGGAGTGCTGCACTGTCAGAGGGTCAGTACAGAGGGAGTGCTGCACTGTCGGACGGTCAGTACTGAGGGAGTGCTGCACTGTCAGAGGATCAGTACTGAGGGAGTGCTGCACTGTCAGAGGGTCAGTACTGAGGGAGTGCTGCACTGTCAGAGGGTCAGTACTGAGGGAGTGCTGCACTGTCGGACGGTCAGTACTGAGGGAGTGCTGCACTGTCGGACGGTCAGTACTGAGGGAGTGCTGCACTGTCGGACGGTCAGTACTGAGGGAGTGCTGCACTGTCAGAGGGTCAGTACTGAGGGAGTGCTGCACTGTCGGACGGTCAGTACTGAGGGAGTGCTGCACTGTCGGACGGTCAGTACTGAGGGAGTGCTGCACTGTTGGGGAGACTAAATGGTGTTGAAGACACAGTGAGGCTGCAGAGCGATAGTAACATGTTGGTTGAGTGGCCAACAACATGGCGACCCAGTATACTGTGTGGACATGTCAGGTTATCCACTTTTGGTGGAGAATATTGGAACAGGATATCTTTAAAATGGTGAGAGACTTGGAAATGTTTATATTCCGAGGAATCTGGCTGTCTTGGTCCATTAAGCTTAGAAAGTTAACGTGCAGGTACAGCAAGTGATTAAGAAGGCTAATGAAATGTTGGAATTTGTCCTGAGAGATTGAAGGCTAACAGTATAAATATCTTACTGCAACATCACAGGTGAGGCCACACCTGGAGTATTGTGTTTCGTTCTGGTCTCCTTATCTCAGGAAGGACATACTTGTTCGAGAGGGAGTATAATGAAGGTTCACTAGATTGATTCCTGCAATGAGGGAAATCCTAGGATGGGATGTGCTGGGATGAGAAGAGATTGAGGAGACTAGGCTTATTTTTCCTGGAGTTTAGAAGAATGAGAGGTGATCTCATTGAGAAATGTAAAATTGCGAAGTGGCTTGATGGAACAGTTTGTGTGAACACGTTCTCCCTGGCTGGGTATACTCAGGGTCACAGTCTGAGTAAAAGGGATCATTTAGGACTGAGATGAGGAGGAATTTCTTCACTCAGAGGGTTGTGAATCTTTGGAATTCTGTACTCCAGAGGCCTATGGAAGCTCAATAATTGAACATGTTCCAGACAAAGATGGATAGATTTTTGGATACCAAGGGAAAATGAAGTTGAGATTGAAGATCAGACAATATCTTTATAAATGGTGGGGCAGGCTCAAAGGGCCAAATGGCCTTTTCCTGTTTCTTAGGTCGGGTTCTCAACATCTGTCCTTGTCTCTCTCTGTCCATGTCTCTCTCTCTGTCCGTGTCTCTCTCTGTCCGTGTCTCTCTCTGTCCGTGTCTCTCTCTCTGTCCGTGTCTCTCTCTCTGTCCGTGTCTCTCTCTCTGTCCGTGTCTCTCTCTCTGTCCGTGTCTCTCTCTCTCTGTCCGTGTCTCTCTCTCTCTGTCCGTGTCTCTCTCTCTCTGTCCGTGTCTCTCTCTCTGTCCGTGTCTCTCTCTCTCTGTCCGTGTCTCTCTCTCTCTGTCCGTGTCTCTCTCTCTCTGTCCATGTCTCTCTCTCTGTCCATGTCTCTCTCTCTGTCCGTGTCTCTCTCTCTGTCCGTGTCTCTCTCTCTGTCCGTGTCTCTCTCTCTGTCCGTGTCTCTCTCTCTGTCCGTGTCTCTCTCTCTCTGTGTCCGTGTCTCTCTCTCTGTGTCCGTGTCTCTCTCTCTGTGTCCGTGTCTCTCTCTCTCTGTGTCCGTGTCTCTCTCTCTGTGTCCGTGTCTCTCTCTCTGTGTCCGTGTCTCTCTCTCTGTGTCCGTGTCTCTCTCTCTGTGTCCGTGTCTCTCTCTCTGTGTCCGTGTCTCTCTCTCTGTGTCCGTGTCTCTCTCTGTGTCCGTGTCTCTCTCTCTGTGTCCGTGTCTCTCTCTCTGTGTCCGTGTCTCTCTCTCTGTGTCCGTGTCTCTCTCTCTCTGTCCGTGTCTCTCTCTCTCTGTCCGTGTCTCTCTCTCTCTGTCCGTGTCTCTCTCTCTCTGTCCGTGTCTCTCTCTCTCTGTCCGTGTCTCTCTCTCTCTGTCCGTGTCTCTCACTCTCTGTCCGTGTCTCTCTCTCTCTGTCCGTGTCTCTCTCTCTCTGTCCGTGTCTCTCTCTCTCTGTCCGTGTCTCTCTCTCTCTGTCCGTGTCTCTCTCTCTCTGTCCGTGTCTCTCTCTCTCTGTCCGTGTCTCTCTCTCTCTGTCCGTGTCTCTCTCTCTCTGTCCGTGTCTCTCTCTCTCTGTCCGTGTCTCTCTCTCTCTGTCCGTGTCTCTCTCTCTCTGTCCGTGTCTCTCTCTCTCTGTCCGTGTCTCTCTCTCTCTGTCCGTGTCTCTTTCTCTGTTCGTCCCTCTCCCTCTGCGTCCGCCTCCCCCTCCCTCTGCGTCCGCCTCCCCCTCCCTCTGCGTCCGCCTCCCCCTCCCTCTGCGTCCGCCTCCCTCTCCCTCTGCGTCCGCCTCCCCCTCCCTCTGCGTCCGCCTCCCCCTCCCTCTGCGTCCGCCTCCCCCTCCCTCTGCGTCCGCCTCCCCCTCCCTCTGCGTCCGCCTCCCTCTCCCTCTGCGTCCGCCTCCCCCTCCCTCTGCGTCCGCCTCCCCCTCCCTCTGCGTCCGCCTCCCTCTCCCTCTGCGTCCGCCTCCCTCTCCCTCTGCGTCCGCCTCCCTCTCCCTCTGCGTCCGCCTCCCTCTGTCTCTGCGTCCGCCTCCCTCTCTCTGTCTCGAACAGCGGTAGCAGAGAGACACAGTTATTGTTTTGTGCGTGACCCTCCCTGATCCTTACCCCTCTCTATCTTTCCGTTCCAGTTGACCTTGTGTGCTCGACGCTGCCTCTGTTGTATGTGGAGAAGCTTCTGCAGTTTGTGGCCTCAGCACTGGAGACTTCCCGGCATCTCGAATTCTTCCTGACCTGGGCTCAGCGGTTACTCACTTTACACGGACAGAAGCTGAAGGCCAGGTGAATAACGGCCTAATTGTCACTGGGGCGGGGTCGGGCTGACTGTCTTGTGTAGGGGTGGGCGGGGGGGGATTCACAGTGTGGCTTTCCCTCCTTCCCCATTCCAGGATGTGTTAACATTCCCCACATTTCACACATTTCACACATTCCCCACATTCCCCATTCCAACCCTGGGAATTCAACCTGGGCTTCCGACCTCCGGAGCTGCAAAACCCATTTACAGTTTACATCACTAAACTGTCACCCACTGACCCCACACCCCACACCACCACACCCCCGCTGACCCCACACCCCCGCTGACCCCACGCCCCCGCTGACCCCACCCCCCCGCTGACCCCACGCCCCCGCTGTACTGTCCCCCCGTCACTGCCCAGGGTAGTTTGCTCTAGTGGACACTCTGCCCTCCCAGTTAGATTATGTCATTTCTCCCCAGAAGAACGTTGGCGATACACTGGGTGAATTATCAGTTTCTAGATTTGGTGTTGTGCTGTTTCTGGAGTCCTGCTTTCTCCATCTCCAGCACAGTGATGGTTGACTTTGAGTTTGTTTTCACAGGTCAGTGGTCTTGCTGCCAATGATCCAGTCTCTACAGAGGAGTATCCAGCATCACTTTGACATAGTGTCTAAACTGTAAGTCAGTGGTCAGTCCCAACTAAAGCATTGTTCACTGCGTACCCTAACCCGGATCACTTTGCTCACCGTGCACTCTAACCCACATCACATTGTTCACTGCGCACTCTAACCCGCACCACATTGCTCACTGCGCACTCTAACCCACATCACATTGTTCACCGCGCACTCTAACCCACATCACATTGCTCACCGCGCACTCTAACCCACATCACATTGCTCACCGCGCACTCTAACCCACACCACATTGTTCACTGCGCACTCTAACCCGCACCACATTGCTCACTGCGCACTCTAACCCACACCACATTGTTCACTGCGCACTCTAACCCACACCACATTATTCACTGCGCACTCTAACCCACACCACATTATTCACTGCGCACTCTAACCCACACCACATTGTTCACTGCGCACTCTAACCCACATCACATTGCTCACTGCGCACTCTATCACATCACATTGTTCACCGCGCACTCTAACCCGCACTACATTGTTCACTGCGCACTCTAACCCACATCACATTGTTCACCGCGCACTCTAACCCACATCACATTGTTCACCGCGCACTCTAACCCGCACTACATTGTTCACTGCGCACTCTAACCCACATCACATTGTTCACCGCGCACTCTAACCCGCACTACATTGTTCACTGCGCACTCTAACCCACATCACATTGTTCACCGCGCACTCTAACCCACACCACATTGCTCACTGCGCACTCTAACCCACACCACATTGTTCCCCGCGTACTCTAACCCACACCACATTATTCACCGCGCACTCACCTGAATCGTGCTGGGAAGTGTGTTCATGCGAACCGCGTAACTAGGGAAGTAAAGAGGGTTTTAAACTAAATGGTGGCGGCAAGGGATCAAATGTGGAAAGATGTGATAAATCAAATCGATATAAGATAAGAGAGGGAAATAGTAAAATGGGAAATGAGGGTTGGAGAATGGCAGGAAGGGACAAGGAGAATGCATAAAGAATCAAGAGTAGATGTCATAAAGATAACAAAAAGACTAAGCTAAAGGCTCTGTATCTGAATGTGCATAGCATTCATAACAAAGTAAATTAATTTATAGCGCACATTAAAGTAAATAAATACGATCTGATAGCCATTACGGAGAACTAGCTGCAAGATGACAAGGACTAGATCCTAAATATTGAGGGATATATGACATTCAAGAAGAATAGGAAGCTAGGTGAAGGTGGGGGGGTAGCACTGTTAATCAGGGGTGGCATTTGTGCAGTAGTTAAAGATGGCCTTGGTTCAGGAGATCAGGATGTAGAATCGGCTTGGTTGGCGATGAGGAATAGTAGGGAAAAGAAGTCACTACTGGGAGTGATCTACAGGCCCCCTAACAGTAACCACAATGTAGGACAAAGTATATATGAAGAAATATTGGGCATTTGTGATAATGGGACAGCAATAATCATGGGTGACTTTAATCTACAGTTAAACTGGAAAAATGAGATTGGCAGTAGTAACCTGGATGAGTTCATAGAATGTTTTCAAGTTAGTTTCTTAAAGCAGCACGTTCTGCAACCAAGCAGAGAGCAGATTATATTAGACTTGGTATTGTGTAATGTGACAGGATTAATTAATGACCTCAGAGTGAAGGTACCCCTAGGTAGCAGTGACCACAATATGAGTGAATTTTACATCCAGTTTGAAAGGGAGAAGAGTGGGTCTAAAACTAGTATTTTAAACTTAAATAAGGGCAACTATGTGGGCATGAGAGCTGAGCAAGCTGAAGTGGACTGGGTTACCAGGCGAGGTAGATCAGTAGAGAAACAGTGGCAGACATTTAAGGGGATATTTCAGAAAACACAGAACAAGTACATTCCTACTGTAAAGAAAAATTCTAAAGGGAGGACCCACCATCCGTAGTTAACTAAAGAAGTTAAGAAAAGCATCAAACTTAAGGAAAAAGTATATAACTATGCAAAGATGAGTGGCAGGTCAGATGATTGGTCAGACTATAAAGAACGGCAGAGAATGACTAAAAGATTAATCAGGAGAAAGAAGTTACAGTCTGAGAGGAAGCTAGCTAGAAATGTAAAAATGGATAGCAAGAGTTTCTACAGGTATTTAAACAGAAACTGAGTAAGTAAGTGTTGGTCCTCTAGAGAATGAGGAGTTAATAGGCAAGGAAATGGCAAATGAAATGAACAAATATTTTGCTTCTGTCTGCACTGTAGAGGATATAAAAATCATTCCAGTAATAGCTGCAAATCAGGAGGTGGAGGGGAGAGAGGAACTTGGTGAAATTACAATCACTAGGGAAGGGGTACTGAGCAAACTGACGGAGCTGCGGGCTGACAAGGCTCCTGGTCCTGGTGGGCTTCATCCTAGGGTCTTAAAAAAGGTGCCTGATGAGGTAGTAGATGAGTTGGTGTTAATTTTCCAAAATTCCCCAGATTCCGGAAAGGTTCTTCAAAATATAGCCCGTCTATTCAAGAAGAGAGGGAGGCGGAAAACAAGAAACTACAGGCCCATTAGCTTGACATCTGTCGTGGGGAAGGTGTTAGAATCGATCATTAAAGAGGTTTTGGTTGGGCACTTGGAGAAACTCATCGTAATGGGGAAGAGTCAGCATGGTTTTGTGAAGGGGAAATCATGTTCAACCAATTTTTCGGAGTTGTTTGAAGGAGTAACGTGTGCTGTGGATAAAGGGGAGCCTGTAGACGTGCTGTACTTGGATATCCAGAAATCATTTGTTGAGCTGCCTCATTAAAGGTTATTGCGAAAAAATAAAAGTTCATTGTGTAGGGCATTTTAGCATGGATAGGAGATTGGCTGGCAGAAAGCAGAGAGTATGCATAAATGGGTCTTCGGCAGAATGTGTTGAGTGGAATCCTGCAAGGGTCTGTACTGGGGCCTCAACTTGTTATAATTTACATCAATGACTTAGATGAGGGGAGTGAAGGCATGGTGGCTAAATTTGCAGCTGACACAAAGATAAGTAGGAAAGTATGTTGTGAAGAGGACATGAGGAGTTTGCAGACGGATATAGATGGGTTGAGTGAGTGGGCCAAAATCTGGCAGATGGAGTATAATGTGGGAAAATGTGAAGTTGTTCACTTTGGCGGGAAGAATAAAAAAGCCGAGTATTACTTAAACAGAGAACGGCTGCAGAATTCCGAGGTGCAGAGGGATCTAGGTGTTCTAGTGCATGAGTCACAAAAAGTTAGTATGCAGGTACAGCGAATAGTTAAGAAGGCTAATGGAATGCTATCCTTTATTAGGAGAGGGATTGAGCTTAAAAGTAAGGATGTTATACTTCAGTTATACAGGGCATTGGTGAGACTGCATCTCGAATACTGTGTGCAGTTTTAGTCTCCTTATTTAAGGAAGGATGTAAATGTGCTGGAGGTGGTTCAGAGGAGGTTTACTAGATTGATACCTGGAATGAGAGGGTTGTCTTATGAGGAAAGGTTGGACAGACTGGGCTTGTTTCCACTGGAGTTTAGAAGAGTGAGGGGTGATTTGATTGAAGTATATAAGATCCTGAATGGCCTTGACAAGATGGATGTGGAAAGGATGTTTCCTCTTGTGGGTGAGTCCAGAACTAGGAGGGGTCACTGTTTTAAAATTAGGGGTCACCTTTTTAGGACAGAGATGAGGAGAATTTTTTCTCTGAAGGTTGTGTGACTTTGGAACTCTGCCTCAGAAGGTGGTGGGGGCGGGGTCATTGAATATTTTTAGAGATAGATAGATTCTTGTTAGGCAAGGGAATCAAAGGTTATCGGGGTTAGATGGGAATGTGGAAATCAAAACACAAACAGATCAGCCATGATCTTATTGAGTGGCGGAACAGGCTCAAGGGGCCGAATGGCCTACTCTGCTCCGAACAGCACTGGTTACTGAGGACTCGAAACGTCAACTCTTTTCTTCTCCGCCGATGCTGCCAGACCTGTTGAGTTTTTCCAGGTATTTCTGTTTCTGTTTTTGTACTGGTTACTGGTTGGATTTGGCCACTCGGGTTGAATACAGTCAGAGATTCAGGTGTCCTTCCTGGAGTGCTGTCTCTGTGAAGTGCTGCTTGTTGTGAGTTGCACCTTCACTCCCTGTACTTTGAAGCAAAACTTGCATTTCACTATCCCAGGACATCACAAAGTGTTTTCCAGCCAATGAAGTATTTTTGAAGTATGGTCTCTGTTGGAATGTAGGAGACTTAAGGGCTAATTTGTGCAGGATCTCACAAACAGTAATGTGATAGTGACCAGATAACCTGTTTCAGCAATGCTAGTTTGAAAGGCAGGGCTCCCTGCTGAGTAGTGCCGTGGGATCTTTAAGAGGACAAACAGGACCTTAGTTTAACATCTCAGCTGCAAATGGCACCCTCTAACAGTGCAGCACTCCCATGGTACTGCCCCTCCTTCTGTAACTTACTGGGCCTTTCAGTCTGGATTTTGTGCTCAAGTCTTTGGAGTCGGACTTGAACCCACAACCTTACTGACTGAGTGCTAGCCAGTGAACCACTACTGACACTGCCCTGTTATAGGAGCAGCAATCCTCTCAAGCAGAAGATGTTACTGTCCATGAATGTTCTGACAAGGAGTAAGGGTATTTAAGAAGGGGCTTTTCTCCTCCCCTTTACTGTGGGGTGAGAGTTGACATTGTTACACACACAGTCAGTATGTACACACTGTGCAGCAGCCTCCTCACTGTGTGAGGCTCAGAACGCTGTCTCAGTTTCGTTTCCCTGATTCTGAGATTCCCCAATCTCCTGCAGTTTCCATGCTAGGAGGTGCTGAAGGGAGCTTGAGTCCAGTGGGACAAACACTCACTAGGTGTAATTTTCAGGTTGTGGTGTTGATCTTAGTGCAGTTTGCTTTTACTGGCTAAAAGCAAAATACTGCGGATGCTGGAAATCTGAAATAAAAACAGAAAGTGCTGGAAAAACTCAACAGGTCTGACAGCATCTGTGGAGAGAGAAACAGCGCTAACGTTTCAAGTCCGTATGACTCTTCAGAGCTCTGAAGAAGATCATACGGACTCGAAACGTTAAGCCTGTTTCTCTCTCCACAGATGCTGTCAGACCTGCTGAGTTTTTCCAGCACTTTCTAGTTTTATTGCTTTTACTGGCGTTGACTCTTGGATTTGTGCAATCTAGGTGTGACTGGAATCGCTACAATATACGGTACGCACTTGCGCTATCCAAGCAGCGAGGAGTGAAGCGTCCAGCGGAAATAGCCGAGAGCGAAGGAGAGAGCGAAGGAGAGAGTGATGGCTATGAAGAGGCCACAGAGCAACTGATGGATGCAAGTGACTGAGAGCTGACAAATGGAGGCAGTTGCTGCCTATCCTCCAGCGATATACCACAGCGCACACATCACATTCTCCCTTGAAGCAGCTACAACAGAAGAACAGTGGTTAGGAGGTGCTCTAACATAATATGGAGGCTACAACCCATGTAGGATATGCAAGGCATGGAGTAAGGATTGAAAACACAACACGCTCAGTGAATGGGAATATGTTCTTAATTGAGAATCTTCAGGGCCAACTGGTGGGGAAACGCAGGAAGATTGGAGGAAAGGAGTAATGCAGCTTTATCGAACACTTTGCTGGACCTACCCTGGGATTGATGGAGGCAGTGTTAAGGGAAATTTACTCTGTATCTAACCCCGTGCTGTACCTGTCCTGGGAGTGTTTGATGGGGACAGTGTAGAGGGAGCTTTACTCTGTATCTAACTCCGTGCTGTACCTGTCCTGGGAGTGTTTGATGGGGACAGTGCAGAGGGAGCTTTACTCTGTATCTAACCCCGTGCTGTACCTGTCCTGGGAGTGTTTGATGGGGACATTGTATAGGGAGCTTTACTCTGTATCTAACCCCGTGCTGTACCTGTCCTGGGAGTGTTTAATGGGGACAGTGCAGAGGGAGCTTTACTCTGTATCTAACCCCTTGCTGTACCTGTCCTGGGAGTGTTTGATGGAGACAGTGTAGAGGGAGATTTACTCTGTATCTAACTCCTGATTAAAGCTGTTCCCTTCCAATTGACTTCCTGATTGAGGAAAGAAACAGACCAACAATGCCTCCAGTTTGCTCCTGCTCTGTTAGACTGAGATTGTTTTCTCCCAATGTAAATGATGTATAATAAATTTTTAAGAGAAATCTGTGTGTTTTTGTTGACAAAAGTTGTGAAATATTTAAGTTTTGTGTGAATGTTCACTGTTTACCAATTACCGTCCCATCAGTCTACTCCCGATCATTAGTAGAGTAATGGAAGGGGTGATAAACAGTGCTATCAAATGGCACTTGCTTAGCAATAACCTGCTCACCGATGTTCAGTTTGGATCCCTTGAAGGCCACTCAGTTCCTGACCTCACTACAGCCTTGGTTCAAACATGGACAAAAGAGCTGAACTCCCGAGGTGAGGTGAGAGTGACTGCCCTTGACATCAAGGCTGCATCTGACCGTGTGTGGCATCAAGGAGCCCTAGCAAAACGAGTCAATGGGAATCGGGGAGGGGGGGAAAACTCTCCGCTGGTTGGAGTCATACCTAGCACAAAGGAAGATGGTTGTGGTTGTTGGAGGTCAATCATCTCAGCTCCAGGACATCACTGCAGGAGTTCCTCAGGGTAGTGTCCTCGGCCCAACCATCTTCATCTTGCTTCATCAATGAACTTCCTTCCATCATAAGGTCAGAAGTGGGGATGTTCACTGATGATTGCACAATGTTGAGCACCATTCGCGAGTCCTCAGATACTGAAGCAGTTCATGTCCAAATGCAGCAAGATCTGGACAATATCTAGGCTTGGGCTGAAAAGTGGCAAGTAACATTCGCACCACAAGTGTCAGGCAATGACCATCTCCACCAATAGAGAATCTAGCCATCACTCCTTGATGTTCAATGGCATTACCATCACTGAATCCCCCTCTATCAACATCCTGGGGGTTACCATTGACCAGAAACTGAACTGGACCAGCCATTTCAATACTGTGGCTACAAGAGCAGGTCAAAGGCTGGGAACTATGCAGTGAGTAACTGAAGCCTGTCCATCATAGATTCAAAAGACATTTACAGCACAAGAGGAGGCCATTCGGCCCATCATGTTTGCGCTGGTCAACAAAGATCTGAATACACTAATCCCATTTTCCAGCGCTTGGCCCACAGCCAAGGCTACGACAATGCAAGTGAATATGTAAATACTTAAACGTAGGAGAGTTTCTGACTCAACCACCCTTTCAGGCAGTGAGTTCTAGACTCTGGGTAAACAAATTTCTCCTCAACTCCTCTGATAGCCCTTTTACCTCTTACCTTAAATCTATGCCCCTTGGTTATTGACCCCTCTACTAATGGAAAAAGTGTCTTCCTATCCACCCTATCTATGCCCCTCATAATCTTATACACCTCTATCAGGTCCCCTCTCAACCTTCGCTGCTCCAAGGAAAACAACCCCTGCCTATCCAATCTTTCCTCATAGCTCAGACCCTCCAGCCCAGGCAGCATCCTGGTAAATCTCCTCTTCACCCTCTCCGGTGCAATCACATCCTTCCTATAATGTACTAACCAGAACTACACTCAGTACTCCATTTGTGACCTAACCAGTGTTTTATACAGTTCCAGCATAATCTCCCTGCTCTTGTATTCTATGCCTCAGCTAATAAAGGCAAGTATCCCATTTGCCTTCTTAACCATCTTATCCACCTGCCCTGCTACCCTCAGGCATCTGTGGACGTGCACACCAAGGTCCCTCTGATCTTTAGTACTTTCCAGGGTCCTACCATTCATCGTGTAATCCCTTGCCTTGTTAGCCCTCCCCAAGTGTATTACCTTTTACTTTTCCAGGTTGGATTCCATTTGCCACTGCTCTGCCCACTTGACCAGTCCATTGATATCCTCCTGCAGTTTACGGTTATCCTCCTCATTATTTACCACCCTAGCAATTCGCGTGTCATCCGTGAACTTCTTGATCATCCCCCCTACATTTAAGTCCAAATCATTTATGTTCACCACAAACAGCAAGGGCCCCAGCACCGAGCCCTGTGGAACCCCACGGGAAACAGACTTCCAGTCACAGAAACATCCCTCTACCATCACGCTCTGCTTCCTGCCTCTCAGTCAATTTTGGATCCAACCTGCCACTTTGCCTTGGATCCCATGGGCTCTTACTTTATCAAGTTTGTCAAACGCGACCTTCCCTTAACAAATCCATGCTGACTATCCCTGATTAATCCGTGTCTCTCCAAGTGCAGATATATCCTGTCCTTCAGAATTCTTTCTCGTAACTTCCCCACCACCGAGGTTAGACTGACTGGCCTGTAATTTCCTGGTCTATCCCTTCCTTTTTTAATAATGGGACAATGTTAGCAGCCCTCCAGTCCTCTGGCACCTCACCTGTGGCTAGAGAGGATTTGAAAATTACTGCCAGGGCTCCTGATATCTCTTCCCTTGCCTCCCTCAACAGCCTGGGATACATCTCCCCCAGGCCTGTGGATTTATCCACTTTTAAGGCCGCTAAACCCGCTGGTACCTCCTCTCTCTCTCTGTTAATTTCCTCTAATATTTCACAATCCTCCACCCTAATGTCTATACCTGCATCGTCCTTTTCCAAGACCAACGCACAGTATTCATTGAGGACTGTACTCATGTCTTCTAGCTCCACACGCACATTACCTCTATGGTCCCTGATTGGCCCTACTCTTTGCGTAGTTATTCTCGTGCTCTTTATATATTTAAAAAAACTCTGGGTTTTCCTTTATTCAACCCACCAATGCTTTCTCATGCACTCTCTTAACTTTACTCTTTTTTTTTAAGTTCCCCTCTGCACTTTTTATACTCCTCTAGGGACTGTGCCATATTGAGCCCTCGGTATCTGCCATAAGCCTCTTTCTTTCTTAATCCTAATCTTTATGTCTCTTGACATCCAGGGCTCTCTGTACTTGGTCCCCCACCTTTGTCTTTACGGGAGGATATTTGCTCTACTCTCACTATTTCCTCCTTGAATGCCTCCCATTGCCTTGACACAGTTTTATCTGCAAGTAGCTGCTCCCAGTCCACTTGGGCCAAATCGTATCTCATCTTAGTAAAATTAGCCTTTCCCCAGTTTAGAACTTTAATTCCTGTCCCAACCTTATCCTTTTCCGTAACTATCCTAAATCGAACTGAGTTATGGTCACTGTCTCCAAAATGCTCCCCTACTGATACGCCTTCCACCTGCCCGGGCTCATTTCCGAATATTAGGTCCAGAACTGCCCCCTCCCTCTTCTGCTTTCTACATACTGGCTAAAAAGGTTCTCCTGGATACAACTTAAGAATTTTGCTCCCTCCCTACCTGCACACAAACTATCCCAGTTAATATTTGGGTAGTTAAAATCCCTGACTATTACTGCCTTATTGTTCTTACACTTCTCTGAAATGTGATTACATATTTGATCCTCTATCCCTCCCTGACTGTTTGGGGGCCTATAGTCCACACCCAACAGCGTGTTTACCCCTTTTGTGTTTTTTACTTCTACCCATAAGGCCTCATTTGATGATCCTTCCAAGATCTCATCCCTCCTCACTGCTAGAATTGATTCCTTGATCAATATTGCGACTCCCCCTCTTCTATTCCCATCTCCATCTTGTCTGAATACCCTATAACCAGCAATGTTGAGCTCACGTCAGGAGTGTGATGGAATACTCCCCACTTGCCTGGATGAGTGCAGTTCCCACAACACTCAAGAAGCTTGAAACTGTCCAGGACAAAGCAGCCCACTTGATTGGCACCACATCCACAAACATTCACTCTCTCCACCACTGACACACAGTAGCAGCAGTATGTAGCATCTACAAGATGCACTGCAGGAACTCACCAAGGCTCCTTCAACAGCACCTTCCAAACCCACAACCGCTACCACCTAGAAGGACAAGGGCAGCAGATAGATGGGAACACCACCACCTGGAAGTTCCCCTCCAAACCTCTCACCATTCTGACTTGGAAATATATCACCGTTCCTTCACTGTCACTGGGTCAAAATCCTGGAACTCCCTCCCTAACAGCACTATGGGTGTACCTACACCACAGGAACTGCAGCGGTTCAAGAAGGCAGCTCACCACCACCTTCTCAAGTGCTATAGGGATGAGCAATAAATGCTGGCCCAGCCAGTGATGCCCACATCCCGTAAATGAATATAAAACAGCATGGAGGTGATCCTAGCTCTTGATCTGTGCATTTCCCAAGTGTCCAACCCTTTCTTTGTGAAGCTGAGTAAGGTCTTGGAGTTTGTTCAAAAATTGTGGCCCAACTTTGGTTTTAATATCACATAAGTATGTCAGCTGCCACACTCCTGAGGCTCAAAGCTTGATAAAAGAGTGGGAACATGGGCTTCTGGAGCTAGACCTGTTTGGAATCCCTGCTGTACATCCTCGTTCCAAAAATAAATATCCCAACCCATCAGACCACTTTGAACAGGCTACAATTGTCACGACTCACTGGGGGTAGTGTGCTGTAATATCGATTCACTGGGGGTAGTGCGCTGAAATATCGACTCACTGGGGGTAGTGTGCTGTAATATCGATTCACTGGGGATAGTGCGCTGTAATATCGACTCACTGGGGATAGTGCGCTGTAATATCGACTCACTGGGGGTAGTGCGCTGTAATATCGACTCACTGGGGGTAGTGCGCTGTAATATTGACTCACTGGGGATAGTGCGCTGTAATATCGACTCACTGGGGGTAGTGCGCTGTAATATCGATTCACTGGGGATAGTGCGCTGTAATATCGACTCACTGGGGGTAGTGCGCTGTAATATCGACTCACTGGGGGTAGTGCGCTGTAATATCGACTCACTGGGGGTAGTGTGCTGTAATATCGATTCACTGGGGATAGTGCGCTGTAATATCGACTCACTGGGGGTAGTGCGCTGTAATATCGACTCACTGGGGGTAGTGCGCTGTAATATCGACTCACTGGGGGTAGTGCGCTGTAATATCGACTCACTGGGGACAGTGCGCTGTAATATCGACTCACTGGGGGTAGTGCGCTGTAATATCGACTCACTGGGGGTAGTGCGCTGTAATATCAACCCACTGGGGGTAGTGCGCTGTAATATCGACTCACTGGGGGTAGTGCGCTGTAATATCGACTCACTGGGGGTAGTGCGCTGTAATATCGATTCACTGGGGATATTGCGCTGTAATATCGACTCACTGGGGATAGTGTGCTGTAATATCGATTCACTGGGGATAGTGCGCTGTAATATCGACTTACTGGGGGTAGTGCGCTGTAATATCGACTCACTGGGGGTAGTGCGCTGTAATATCGACTCACTGGGGATAGTGCGCTGTAATATCGACTCACTGGGGGTAGTGCGCTGTAATATCGACTCACTGGGGGTAGTGCGCTGTAATATCGACTCACTGGGGGTAGTGCGCTGTAATATCGACCCACTGGGGGTAGTGAGCTGTAATATCGACTCACTGGGGGTAGTGCACTGTAATATCGACTCACTGGGGGTAGTGCGCTGTAATATCGATTCACTGGGGATATTGCGCTGTAATATCGACTCACTGGGGATAGTGCGCTGTAATATCGACTCACTGGGGGTAGTGCGCTGTAATATTGACTCACTGGGGGTAGTGCGCTGTAATATCGACTCTCTGGGGATAGTGCGCTGTAATATCGACTCTCTGGGGGTAGTGCGCTGTAATATCAGCCCCACTGTTCGCTGAGCCATGACAAATGTGAAAAAGTTTGACCAAACAACCAGATTTCCCCAATTCTATCTAACTTTAGTTTAACAGAATATGAGCACCAGGTTTGTAAACTTAATAAGTAAATAACTGTTTATTGAACAAACTTGTTAACCAATGGCAAAAGAAAGAGATATGAACTACTAATTTCTAACACTATAACTCTACCCCTTAAATCCCTCTACACACACAAGAGACATAAGATGCACAAAAACATGGATTTTAAGGGTGGGGTAAAACAGTTCAATAGCACCAATCTGGATTACAGAATTCGATGTGCTGATTTTGATCGATGTCTTCCAAATTCCTTTCAGTTCTTGTTGATGACACAATGTGGTCTTCCAGCACTTTCGGTATTTAGTTCACTGGTTGAGCACCTGCCTTTCAACGTCTCTAACAGTGATTTTCCCCTTTGCCTCTTGACAGTGGAGGGCAGGTTATAGAGATATGAGGAGAAAAAGCCAGCTAGATATTATTATGGAATTACTGCAATCTTCCACACAGGAGAGAGAGGTTTTAGGTCTTGTTCCTTTTAGGCTAGAAGCTGTTCTGCTGCACTGTGCTCACATAAAACCAGGTCACCTGTTCAGGAGCCAATTAAAATGCTGTTGTCAGGCAGCTCCCTTGATCCAGGACTCCTTTCTGGCACCATTCTGTCTTTCATGTCACACTTTGTTCCAGGACTACCACATTGCATATATCTCTCATCCTGTCCCAGTGGACACGTTTTTCAACCTGCAGCCATTGTAATTTTAATCCAGTCCAACAGTCTCCTCCCCCTCTCCAGTCTCCACCCCCTCTCAAGGCCACATCCCCTGCTCAGGCCCCACCCCCTATCCTGGCTCTTCCCACACCCCTGGCTCTTGCCCCCTCCAGGCCCCCACCCCAGTCCAGGCCCCATCCTATTCTCCAGGCTCCACCCCCTCTCCAGGCCCCACCCCCCCTCTCCAGGCTCCACCCCGTATCCGGGCTCCTTCTTGCTCCAGGCTCCTCCACCTCTCCAGGCTCCTCCCCCATTTCCAGGCCCCACCCCATTCTCCCGGCGCCAACTTGTCCAGGCTCCGCCCCCCGTCCAGGCCCCAGCCCCTCTCCAGGCCCCGCCCTCATTCTCCAGGCTCCACCTCCCTCTCCAGCCTCCGCCCCTCTCCAGTCTCCTCCCGCTCTCAAAGCCATACCCCCAGTCCAGGCCCCTTCCCCCACTCCAGGCCCCACCCCAGTCCAGGCACTTCTCCGTCTCCAGGCCCCACCCCTCTCCAAGCCACGCCCCATTCCCCAGGCCCCACCCACTGTCTGGGCTCCTCCTCACTCCAGGCTCCGCCCCCTCTCCAGGCCCCTCCCCCTCTCCCGGCCCACACCCAGTCGATGCCCCACCCCCACTCTAGGCAACTCCCCTATCCAGGCCCCACCCATTCTTCAGGCTCCATCCATTCTCCAGGCTCCATCCATGCTCCAGGCTCTACCTCCTCCCCAAGCCCCGCCCCCTCTCCAAGCCCCGCCCCCTCTCCACACACCTCCCCCTCCAGATCCCACCATTTCTCAAGGCCCCACCCCCTTCATGCCCCACACCCCCTCACTAATCCCCACCCACCTCCCCAGGCTCCTCCCCATCCTCCTGGCCCGACCCCCTTTCCAGGGCCCACCCCATTCTCCCGGCCCCTGTCCAGGCCCAATCCCATTCTCCAGGCTCCACCCCTGTCTAGGCTCCTCCCCCTGTCCAGGCCCCACCCCCTCTCCAGGCCCCACCACATCTCCAAATCCCACCCTCATTCTCCATGCTCCACCCGTATCCGGGCCCCACCTCGCTCCAGGCCCCAACTCCTCCCAAGGCTCCTCCCCATTCTCCTGGCCCCACCTCCTTTCCAGGGCCCACCCCATTCTCCCGGCCCCACCCCTGTCCAGGCTCCTCCCCCTGTCCAGGCCCCATCCCATTCTCCAGGCTCCACCCTGTTCAAGGCCCCACCCCCTCTCCAAGACCGACCCCAATTCTCCAGGTTCCACCGCTTATCCGGGCTCCTCCTCGCTCCAGGCTCCTCCCCATACAGGCCCCACCCATTCTCCAGGCTCCACCCATTCTCCAGGCCCCACCCCCATCCTCCAGGCCCCACCCCCTTTCTCCAGGCTCCACCCCCAATTCTCCAGGCTCCTCCCCACTCTCCAGGCCCCGGCCCCTCTTCAGGCCCCCACCCCCTCTCCAAGCTCCTCCCCCCTCTCCAAGCCCCTCAGCATTCTCCAGGTCCCAGCCCCTCCCCCCTCTCCAAACTCCCCCCATTCTCCAGGCCCCGCCCCTCTCCAAGCCCCGCCCCTCTCCAGGCCCAGCTCCCTCTCCAAGCTCCTCCCCCATTCTCCAGGCCCCACCCCCTCTCCAAGCCCCGCCCCCTCTCCAGGCCCAGCTCCCACTCCAAGCTCCTCCCCCATTCTCCAGGCCCCACCCCCTCTCCAAGCTCCTCCCCCATACTCCAGGCCCCTCCCCAACTCCAAGCTCCCCCCATTCTGCAGGCCCCGCCCCCTCCCCAAGCACCGCCCCCTCTCCAGGCCCCACCCCCTCTCCTGGCCCCGCCCCCATGTCCAGGCTCCTCTCCGCCATGTTGCTCCGGCCTGTGTCTCTCGCTCTGCGTTTTTGCCGTTTACGCTCGGCCGCCCCGGGGCCCAACGTGGCGGTGGTGAGTCCGGGAGAGAGAGAGGGAGCGGGGGGAGCGGGGCAGCTGGTGCTCCGGGCCTGTGGGCGCTGCCGCTCAGGGTGGGGGGGCTGAGGGCGGCCTCGGGGGGGAGGGTCTCGGGGGGGCGGGGGGCGGGGGGCGGGGGGAGGGTCTCGGGGGGGCGGGGGGCGGGGGGCGGGGGGAGGGTCTCGGGGGGGCGGGGGGCGGGGGGAGGGTCTCGGGGGGGCGGGGGGAGGGTCTCGGGGGGGCGGGGGGAGGGTCTCGGGGGGGAGGGTCTCGGGGGGGCGGGGGGAGGGTCTCGGGGGGGGAGGGTCTCGGGGGGGGAGGGTCTCGGGGGGGGGGTCTCGGGGGGGGAGGGTCTCGGGGGGGGAGGGTCTCGGGGGGGCGGGGGGAGGGTCTCGGGGGGGCGGGGTCTCGGGGGGGGGAGGGTCTCGGGGGGGAGGGTCTCGGGGGGGAGGGTCTCGGGGGGGCGGGGGGAGGGTCTCGGGGGGGTTGGAGGGAGGGTCTCGGGGGGAGGGTCTCGGGGGGGGAGTTGGGGGGAGGGTCTCGGGGGGGCGGGGGGAGGGTCTCGGGGGGGTGGAGGGAGGGTCTCGGGGGGGTTGGAGGGAGGGTCTCGGGGGGGTTGGAGGGAGGGTCTCGGGGGGGTTGGAGGGAGGGTCTCGGGGGGAGGGTCTCAGGGGTGGGGGAGGTGGGGGGAGGGTCTCGGGCCCTGGGGTCGGGGCGGGGGTTCCCGGGGCTGGTTGGGGGTCCGGGGACTGGGGGTGGTCTCGTGGGGGAGTCCTGGGGCGGGGGGGCGGGTGGGGTTTCAGGGGGGTGGGTGTTGCCCTGAGCAAGTGCAGCGAGAATAAAACTGGGAGTTTCTGTTACAAAAACAAAACTTGCTGGAAAATCTCAGCGGGTCCGACAGCTTCGGTCACTTGTTCATATTGCTCTTTCCAGAGTGCTTACCCTAGTCCTGCTATTACCACATTCTCCTTTCTGACCTTAACGCCACCATTAACACCCGCTTTGTCCTTTTGTCCATGGCGTCTCTGTCAATCTCTCCTTTGCCTCCACCTATCGCTGTGGAGCTTTACCTGCTCCACCCCCCCCTTAAACAGTATACATTTCATCACATTTGTACTGTAGCTCTGAAGAATAGTCATACGGACATGGAACGTTAACCCTGTTCCTTTCTCCACAGACACTGTTAGACCTGCTGATTTGTGCAGCATTTTTGTTTTTGTTTCAGATTTCCAGCATCTGTAGTATTTTGCCTTTATTATATGGGAGTTTCTGATCATGTTTCCTGCAGGTTCTCTCTGGATGTGGAGTTTACGATGGAACCGAAATTCACGAGGCTTCAGCGTGAGAGGATTTTACACAAAATTAAACCAGCTTCACCCTGAAAACAGCAAAAAGAGATTTTAATCAAAATCCCCCTTAAAAGAGGGAAGCTTTACCCTGTATCTAACCCCGTGCTGTACCTGTCCTGGGAGTGTTTGATGGGGACAGTGTAGAGGGAGCTTTACTCTGTATCTAACCCCGTGCTGTACCTGTCCTGGGAGCGTTTGATGGGGACAGTGTAGAGGGAGCTTTACTCTGTATCTAACCCTGTGCTGTACCTGTCCTGGGAGTGTTTGATGGGGACAGTGTCAAGGGAGCTTTACTCTGTATCTAACCCCGTGCTGTACCTGCCCTGGGAGTGTTTGATGGGGACAGTGTAGAGGGAGCTTTACTCTGTATGTAACCCCGTGCTGTACCTGTCCTGGGAGTGTTTGATGGGGACGGTGTAGAGGGAGCTTTACTCTGTATCTAACCCCGTGCTGTACCTGTCCTGGGAGTGTTTGATGGGGACGGTGTAGAGGGAGCTTTACACTGTATCTAACCCAAGTTGTGCTTATCTGAATGTGGAGTTGGGTTCCTGAGGTTATTTTTTTGTTTATCTATAGTGTTCAGTTCAGGTGGAATTAATTGGCCCAGTCTTGTTTCAGGATTTTGGTTCACCTGAGTCGTGAAGGGGCTGAGTTCCAGGTTTATGCTCCTGATATCTCTCAGATGCATGTTGTGGATCACGTCAAGGGGGAGCCTACTGGAGAGAGCAGGTGAGTGAATCATGAGCTTGTGTGCACATACATGTCAGTGCGTGTGGGTGAGAGCATGCTTGAGTGTGTGTCTGTGCAAGGTCGTGTGAGCCCATGTGTATGTGAACGTGTGTATGGACCTGTCCTGTTCTGGAGGGAAGTCTGGTAGTGAAGCTATCCAAACCACAGTGAAATAAAAGACCGGATAATGTGCTCTCATAATGAAGGTTGTTTTGCAAATAAAAACAAAGTGCTGGAATCCTCAGCACATCTGGCAGCATCTGTGGAGAGAGAAGCTGAGTTTACAATCCCGATCAGTGACCCTTTCTCGGAACTGAGAGCGCTGAGAGATGGAACAGGTTTTAAGCCAGGGAGGAAAGGTCAGCGCAAAACGACTGACTGACTGTCGCTGATGGGGTGGAGGGGAGGAGAGATTAAATAACAGGTTTATAACGAAGGCAACAAGATTGTGATGGTGCAAACAAAGAAACTGGAGGAGAATGGGATGGAGTCCTGTCAGGAAGCTGGGTGTGAGAAGGTAGCTGTGGGAGTCACTGAGCTTGAAGTGAATCCTGGTTGATACCAGGCCCTCTTCTGAGTCCGCACTTCTGCTCTCACCCTGGAGGATGAGGGGAGGGAACAAGGTTATGAGGGGACTGGACAGCGTGGATGGGAAGGCAGTTTCCCTTAGCAGAGAGGTCAGGACTAGGAGGCATAGATTTAAAGTGATTGGTACAAGGATTAGAGAGGTGGAAAAATGTATTCACCCAGTGTGGTAAGGGTCAGGAACTCACTGCCTGAAAGGGGAGTAGAGTTAGAACCTGCAGGGCTAAGGGTCAAGTGCTGGAAAATAGGATTAGGCCGGTGGGCTTGTTTTTTTGGCCGGTGTAAACATGATGGGCAGAGTGGTCTCCGGTGCTGTAAATGTTTCTACATTTTCTAAATATCTGAAGGGAGGAATGTGCAGGGAGTGGAGAGAGGGTGGGGGCGTGGCTGTATGTAATTGTTCCTTGGGAGAGCCAGTTATGGACACGATGGGTCAAATGGCCACCTTCTGTGCTGTAACGATTCTATGATTCACCCATTCCCCTCCCTCCCAGAACTGCGATAGGGTTTCCCTTGCCCTCACCTTCCACCCCACCAGACTCCACATACACCATTCATCCCCCATCCTCTGCCACTTCCAGCATGATGCCACCACCAAAAACAGTTTCCCTTCTCCTTGTCCTTCAGCATTCTGAAGAGACGGTTACCTCCGTGTCACCCCTGGGGGTGCCTGAATCATCCCCTGCACCCCTTCCTAGGGCCCCTTCCCATGCAAACCCAGATGATGTAACTCCTGCCATTTTACCTCTTCCCTCCTCACCGTCCAAGGCCCAAACACTCAATCCAGGTGCAAGAGTGATTTACTTGATCTTCTTTCAATTTAGTATACTGCATTCATCCCTCACAATGTGGTCCATTCGACATTGAGGAGGTCAAAAACAGACTGGGTGACCGCTCTGTGGAACCACCATTCAGTTCGCAAGCATCACCCCAAGCTTCCTGTCACCTGTCATTTTCATTCTCCACCTTTCTCTCACATGGACCTCTCTCCCCTCAGCCTCCTGCACTGTTCCGGTGAAGCTCAATTAGCCATTTTACATACTCCTGGACTCAACATTGAGTTCAACAATTTCACTTCTTAAACTCTCTATCTGTTTTCTACCCTTTTTTCCTCCTCTCATTTTTCTCCTGTATTTGGTTTTTGGATAGTAGCTGCTCACCATGCTGCCATTCACACCACCTCTAGTCATATCCTTTGTTTCTTTACTTGTCCTGTTCCCTTTGGCCTTGCACCATGAAACCTATTGTCACTGAATCTCTCCTCCCCTCCACAGACTTGTTTTACCCTTCCCTGTCTGGCTTAAGAACCTGTTCCGACTCTCAGTACTCCCAGTTATGATTGAAAGGTCACCCAACCTGAAATGTTATCTCTGTTTCTCTCTCCACAGATGCTGTCTGACCTGCTGAGATTTTCCAGCATTTATTGCTACAGTATCTGGAGTATTTTCCTCCATATTAATGGATAATTGATGTTTCCTCCTCTCTTCAAACTGTTTTTGTTTATTCAGGTTTGCATTCATTGCCCATTCCTACATCATGAGGTGATAGCGAGCTACCTTTCTTAAATCACTGTAGTCTGGGTGATTTTATTTTTATTCTCTGCAGTGGATTTGATTGACTTGCTTGGCCATTTCAGAGGCAATTAAGAGTCAACCACATTGCTGTGGGTCTGGAGTCACATGTAGGGCAGACTGGGTAAGGAAGACAGATTTCCTTCCCTAAAGGACATTAATGAACCAGATGGGTTTTTATGAAAACCCAGTAAATTGCTGGTCACCATTACCGAACTCCGCTCCTGATTTCGAGATTTTTAAAAATTGGATTCAAATTTTTAAGCAGCCAAGGATGAGATTTGAACTCATGGGTCCAGTAACGTAATCAGCTATAGCACCTGGGACCGGTCTCTCGGTCCCTGTTGTTCTGTCTCTTTGCCTGCCTCTCTCTTTCATGCTCCCGCTCTCTCTTGCGCTCCCGCTCTCTCTCTCGCGCTCCCGCTCCCGCTCTCTCTCTCGCGCTCCCGCTCTCTCTCTCGCGCTCCCACTCTCTCTCGCGCTCCCGCTCTCTCTCGCGCTCCCGCTCTCTCTCGCTCGCGCTCCCGCTCTCTCTCGCGCGCTCCCGCTCTCGCGCGCTCCCGCTCTCTCTCGCGCGCTCCCGCTCTCTCTCGCGCGCTCCCGCTCTCTCGCGCGCGCTCCCGCGCTCTCTCGCGCTCCCGCTCTCTCTCGCGCTCCCGCTCTCTCTCTCGCGCTCCCGCTCTCTCTCTCTCGCGCTCCCGCTCTCTCTCTCTCGCGCTCCCGCTCTCTCTCTCGCGCTCCCGCTCTCTCTCTCTCGCGCTCCCGCTCTCTCTCTCTCGCGCTCCCGCTCTCTCTCTCTCGCGCTCCCGCTCTCTCTCTCTCGCGCTCCCGCTCTCTCTCTCTTGCGCTCCCGCTCTCTCTCTCGCGCTCCCGCTCTCCCCCTCATTCGTGCTCCCGCTCCGGCTTGCCCGCCCCCTCTCGCGCTCTCCCTGCCCTCCGCGCCCTTTCCGTCTGTCTCCCTCTCTCTCTTTTTCTGCCTCTCTTTGTGACCTGTCATGCTGATTTATCTCCCCCCACCCCACAGGAATGTTATGGTGGAGTCAGCTCGGATTGCCCGCGGTAAGATCCTGGATCTTGCCAGGCTGAGCGCCCAGGATCACGACGCGGTTATCTTCCCCGGTGGGTTTGGTGCAGCCAAGAATCTGTGAGTATTCCTGCTGAGCCATTTGTCAGTGATATAGCAGCTGATTGATAACTCCATGGGCTATGGTACAACTCCCTCTCCCGCTGAGTGTTGTTGGGCCCAACGGTGGGCGAGGGTGAGCATAACAACAAGGAGCAGGAGTCGGCCATTCAGCCCATCAAGCCAACGCCGCCATTTAATAAGGTCATGGATGACCTGATAGTAACCTGAAATCTGCATCCCACCTACCCCTGATAGCCTATCACCCCCTTGCTTACCAAGAATCTACCCACCTTTGCCTTAAAAGTATTCAAAGACTCTGCTTCCACCACCTTTTCAGGAAGAGAGTTCCAAAGGCTCACAACCCTCTGAGTGAAAGAATTTCACCTCATGTATTGGCAAATCCTTATTTTCAAACAGTGACCCCTAGTTCTAGATTGTTCCACAAGAGGAAACATCCTCTCCACATCCAGTCTGTCAAGACCCCTCAGGATCCTACCCCTGATAACCTTTGATTCCCTTGCCTAACAAGAATCTATCTACCTCTGCCTTAATATTCAGTGACCCCACCTCCACCGTCTTCGTAGACAGAGAGTTCCAAAGTCACACAACACTCTGACAGAAAAGTGCAGCACTGAGGGTGTGCTGCACTGTCAGAGGGTCAGTACTGAGGGAGTGCTGCACTGTCAGAGTGTCAGTTCTGAGGGAGTGCTGCACTGTCAGAGTGTCAGTACTGAGGGTGTGCTGCACTGTCAGAGTGTCAGTACTGAGGGTGTGCTGCACTGTCAGAGGGTCAGTACTGAGGGTGTGCTGCACTCTCAGAGGGTCAGCACTGAGGATGCGCTGCACTGCCGGAGCGTCAGCACTGAGGGAGTGCTGCACTGCCGGCGTGTCAGTACTGAAGGAGTGCTGCACTGCCGGAGTGTCAGCACTGAGGGAGTGCTGCACTGTCGGAGGGTCAGCACTGAGGGTGTGCTGCACTGCCGGAGCGTCAGCGCTGAGGGTGTGCTGCACTGCCAGAGCGTCAGCACTGAGAGTGTGCTGCACTGTCAGAGGATCAGCACTGAGGGTGTGCTGCACTGTCAGAGGGTCAGCACTGAGGGAGTGCTGCACTGCCAGAGCGTCAGCACTGAGAGTGTGCTGCACTGTCAGAGGGTCAGCACTGAGGGTGTGCTGCACTGCCGGAATGTCAGCACTGAGGGTGTGCTGCATTGTCAGAGGGTCAGCACTGAGGGAGTGCTGTACTGTCAGAGGGTCAGTACTGAGGGAGTGCTGCACTGTCAGAGGGTCAGCACTGAGGGAGTGCTGCACTGTCAGAGGGTCAGCACTGAGGGTGTGCTGCACTGCCGGAGTGTCAGCACTGAGGGAGTGCTGCACTGTCAGAGTGTCAGCACTGAGGGAGCGCTGCACTGTCAGAGTGTCAGCACTGAGGGTGTGCTGCACTCTGAGGTTCAGTGCTAGGGAACAGGCTATCCGAGGATTTGTTAGTGTGCAATGGGAAGGGATTAACTAATAATCTTGTTGTGCGGGGCTGTTTAGGAAACAGTGACCATAACATGGCAGAATTCTTCTTTAGGATGGAAAGTGAAGTAGTCTGATCTGAAACTAGCATCCTAAATCTTAGCAAAGGAAACTGCGAGTGTATGAGGCATGAGTTTGCTAAGATAGATTGGGGAATGTCATTAAAAGGCATGATGGTGGATAGACAATGGCTAATATTTAAGGAATGAATGTACGCATTTTGCAACAGTTACATCCCTTTCTGGTGCAAAAATACAGCAGGAAAAGTGGCTCAGCCACGGCTAACAAAAGAAAATAAGGATAGTATTAGATCCAAAGAGGGGTCATATAAAGTTGCTAGAAAAGGTAGCAAGCCGAAAGATTGGGAGCAGTTTAGAATTCAGCAAAGGAGGACCAAGAGATTGACTCAGAGGGGAAAAATAGAGTACGAGAGTAAACCTGCAAGGAACATAAAAGCGGACTGTAAAAGCTTTTATGAGTATGTAAAAAGGAAAAGATTAGTGAAGACAAATGTAAGTCCCTTACAGCCCGAAACGGTAGAATTTATAATAGAGAACAAGGAAATGGCAGAGCAATTAAACAACTACTTTAGTTCTGTCTTCACAGAGGAAGACACAAATAACTTCCCAGAAATACTAGGGAACCAAGGGTCTAATGAGGAGGAGGAGGAATTGAAGGAAATTAGTATTACTAAAACAATAGTGCTGGAGAAATTAATGGGACTGAAAGATGATAAACCCCCAGGGCTGATAATCTACATCCCAGGGTACTAAAGGAGGTGGCTGTGGAAATAGTGGATGTGTTGGTTGTCATCTTCCAAAAATTCTGTAGATTCTGGAACAGTCCCAGCAGATTGGAGGCTGGCAAATGTAACCCCACTATTTAAAAAAGGAGGGAGGGAGAAAACAGTGAATTACAGAGCGGTTAGTCTAACATCAGTGGAAGGGGAAAATGCTAGAGTCTATTATAAAGGATATGATAACAGGACACTTAGAAAATATCAACGGGATTAGACAAAGTGAACATGGATTTATGAAAGGGAAATCATGTTTGACAAACCTACTGGAGTTTTTTGAGGATGTAACTAGTAGAATAGATAAGGGAGAACCAGTGGATGTGGTGTATTTGGATTTTCAGAAAGCTTTTGATAAAATCCCACATAAGAGGTTAGTGTGTAAAATTAAAGCACATGGGATTGGGGGTAATATATTGACGTGGATTGAGAATTGGTTGGCAGACAGGAAACAGAGAGTAGGAATAAATGGGTCTTTTTCAGAGTGGCAGGTGGTGACTAGTGGGGTACCACAGGGATCAGTGTTTGGGCCCCAGCTATTCACAATATATATCAATGATTTGGATGAAGGAACCAAATGTAATATTTCCAAGTTTGCTGACGAAATGAAACTTGGTGGGAATGTGAGCGGTGAGGTGGATGTTAAGAGGCTTCAAGGTGATTTAGACAAGTTGAGTGAGTGGGCAAATACATGGCAGATGCAGTATAATGTGGATAAGTGTGAAGTTATCCACTTTGGTAGGAAAAACAGAATGGCAAAGTATTATTTAAATGGTGATAGACTGGGAAATGTTGATGTACAAAGGGACCTGGGTGTCCTTGTACACCAGGCACTGAAAGTAAGCATGCAGGTGCAGCAAGCAGTTAAAAAGGAAAATGGTATGTTGGCCTTCATTGCGAGAGGACATGAGTACAGGAGCAAGGATGTCTTACTGCAGCTGTACAGGGTCCTGGGGAAACCACACCTGGAGTATTGTGTGCAGTTTTGGCCTCCTTACCTAAGAAAGGATATACTTGCCATAGAGGGAGTGCAGCAAAGGTTCACCAGACTGATTCCTGGGATGGCAGGATTGTCGTATGAGGAAAGATTGGGCTGACTAGTCCTGTATTCACTGGAGTTTAGAAGAATGAGGGGTGATCTCATCGAAACATATAAAATTCTGACAGGAATGGACAGACTGGATGCAGGGATGATGTTTCCTCTGGCTGGGGCGTCTAGAACCAGGGGTCAGTCTCAGGATACCGGGTAGACCATTTAGGACTGAGATGAGGAGAAACCTCTTCACTCAGAGGGTGGTGAACCTGTGGAATTCTCTACCACAGAAGCTGTGGAGGCCAAGTCACTGAATATATTTAAGAAGGAAATAGATAATTCTAGACTCTAAAGGCATCAAGGGCTATGGGTAGAGAACGGGAGTACGGTGTTGAGATCGAGGATTAGCCATGATCATATTGAATGGCAGAGCAGGCTCGAAGGGCCAAATGACCTAATCCTGCTCCTTTTTTCTATGTTTCTAAGTACTGAGGGAGTACTGCGTTGTCAGAGGATTGGGCTGTTAAACCAAAGTTGCCTTCATTGAGAAGATTGCAATGTGTAGTGAGATGGAGGCTGTGATGTGGGTCGAATGTTGCTGCTGTGTAGAACACTGTTAGATTGAAGATGTCTCTATACAGTAGTATTGAGTCTGAACTCTGTCTATGTTGCCTTCAGCTCAACCTTTGCCATGGACGGTAAGGACTGCAAAGTAATCCCCGACATCGAGCGTGTCATCACTGAGTTCCACAGGGCACGGAAACCCATTGGGTAAGGAGCAGAGCAGGCTGGGGGAGTGGTCATAGGATGGTACTGAGTGACAGTGTGAAGGAGCTGGATTAACATCAGTGGAGATACAGTCAGTAACACAGGGCGCTGGGGGGAGAGGGGTTACTGAGTGACAGTGTGAGGGAGCTGGATTAACATCAGTAGAGATACAGTCAGTAACACAGGGCGCTGGGGGGAGAGGGGTTACTGAGTGACAGTGTGAGGGAGCTGGATTAACATCAGTAGAGATACAGTCAGTAACACAGGGCGCTGGGGGGAGAGGGGTTACTGAGTGACAGTGTGAGGGAGCTGGATTAACATCAGTAGAGATACAGTCAGTAACACAGGGCGCTGGGGGGAGAGGGGTTACTGAGAGACAGTGTGAGGGAGTTGGATGAACATCTGTCGGATTTACAGTGTTATGTTGTCAGATGCACAGGTTAAAATTGCAACCAATTGGGAGGCAGTGGAATGTGAGTGGGATAAATTATTGTCCCGATTTGAGGTAGGAGCTTTGACCTCTGCTCCAACCTGGAACACAGCTGCCTTTCAGCTCTCTGGCTTTTGTTCCAGGTTATGTTGCATTGCCCCTGTGCTGGCTGCCAGAGTGCTTCCTGGAGTAGAGGTGACTGTCGGCCACGAGGATGAGGAAGGTGGGAAATGGCCATATGCTGGAACAGCGGCAGCCGTCGTTGCCATGGGAGGCAAACACACAGTCAGCGAGGTCGATATATCCTTTTCAGCTGGTTACACCTGTCAGTGAGTGGGAGAGAACCTGATCAGAGTGTAACAGGACCCCCTGGGTAATTGGGGGCTGGCTTGCTCTGGGATGGGGGCTGTGGCCTGTGTAACGGGTGCTCTAGGGTGGGGCGTTGTCCCCGTGTAACGGGTGCTCTAGGGTGGGGCGTTGTCCCCGTGTAACGGGTGCTCTAGGGTGGGGCGTTGTCCCGTGTAACGGGTGCTCTGGGGTGGGGCGTTGTCCCCGTGTAACGGGTGCTCTGGGGTGGGGCGTTGTCCCCGTGTAACGGGTGCTCTGGGGTGGGGCGTTGTCCCCGTGTAACGGGTGCTCTAGGGTGGGGTGTGGCCTGCGTAACGGGTGCTCTAGGGTGGGGCGTCGTCCCCGTGTAACGGGTGCTCTAGGGTGGGGCGTCGTCCCCGTGTAACGGGTGCTCTGGGGTGGGGCGTCGTCCCCGTGTAACGGGTGCTCTGGGGTGGGGCGTCGTCCCCGTGTAACGGGTGCTCTGGGGTGGGGCGTCGTCCCCGTGTAACGGGTGCTCTGGGGTGGGGCGTCGTCCCCGTGTAACGGGTGCTCTGGGGTGGGGCGTCGTCCCCGTGTAACGGGTGCTCTAGGGTGGGGCGTCGTCCCCGTGTAACGGGTGCTCTAGGGTGGGGTGTGGCCTGTGTAACGGGTGCTCTAGGGTGGGGTGTGGCCTGTGTAACGGGTACTCTAGGGTGGGGTGTTGTCCCTGTGTAACGGGTGCTCTAGGGTGGGGCGTTGTCCCTGTGTAACGGGTGCTCTAGGGTGGGGCGTTGTCCCTGTGTAACGGGTGCTCTAGGGTGGGGCGTTGTCCCTGTGTAACGGGTGCTCTAGGGTGGGGCGTTGTCCCTGTGTAACGGGTGCTCTAGGGTGGGGTGTGGCCTGTGTAACGGGTGCTCTAGGGTGGGGTGTTGTCCCTGTGTAACGGGTGCTCTAGGGTGGGGCGTTGTCCCTGTGTAACGGGTGCTCTAGGGTGGGGCGTTGTCCCCGTGTAACGGGTGCTCTAGGGTGGGGCATTGTCCCCGTGTAACGGGTGCTCTAGGGTGGGGTGTGGCCTGTATAACGGGTGCTCTAGGGTGAGGCGTTGTCCCTGTGTAACGGGTGCTCTAGGGTGGGGCGTTGTCCCCGTGTAACGGGTGCTCTAGGGTGGGGCGTTGTCCCCGTGTAAACGGGTGCTCTAGGGTGGGGCGTTGTCCCCGTGTAAACGGGTGCTCTAGGGTGGGGCGTTGTCCCCGTGTAAACGGGTGCTCTAGGGTGGGGCGTTGTCCCCGTGTTTGTTCGATTGGTTTCCTTAATGCCCTCTCACTGTGCTCATGTGGATCGTGAGAATGTGATTGTGACGACATCAGCCTTTATGTGTGAAACTAAACTTCATCACATCTTCGATGGGATTGGAGCGATGGTACAGCGAGTACTGAAACTAACAGGGAAATGAGGCTGCTGAGACCACGACTCAAACAGCAGATCAATGATTAATGTATGAATGTGTGAGTGAGTGAGCGGGTATGTCTGTGTCTAGGGGCGTGTCTGGGTGTGTACGTGTGCCTTGTCAGTGGGCGTGTGTGCATGCCTGGGCGTGTGCGCATGCCTGGCGTGTGTGTATGTTGGGCGGGGTGTGTGTGTCTGCCTGCCTTGTCGGCAGGTGTGTGCACGCGTGTCTGCCTGGGCAGGCGGCCGTGTGAGAGGACGTGATCTAGTCTGACCTAATGAAGCTGCTGGAGCCTGAGAGAGAATTTCAGTGACAGTATTACAGGGTGATCAGTGTAATGCCATTAAAATGCCATGATTGGACAGTGGGTGGATCGTTCTTGTCCATGTGAGATCTGCCATGATTGCTATATGAATTATGCTGTGTTAGTTACTCTAGATCAGGTTAAGAAGTGTAATCTGCTCTTTGTGGAATTGAGTGAATGTTAGGAACCATTGTTTTGATTTTGGATCTATTAAATATTACAATCATGCTGCTGTGGTTGGTATACTTTAAAAACAAATCTTTCCTTCAGAATCCTGCTGCTCCCTCTGGGAATCAGGGATGCTGTGTCTGAAGGTGGGGTGGTGAGGGCAGTGTGTGAGGGTTGGCATGAGACCTGTATTTTAAGTGCAGGCAATCCTGGGCTCAGTTCTGATAATGCAAATAGAAATGATTAAGTATGATCTGATAGACATTACAGAGACATGGCTATGGGATGACATAGATTGGACTGAAGGGCATGTGACATGTAGGAAGGACAGGAAGTTAGGAAAAGGTGGAGGGTTGGCTCTGTTAATTAATGATGTATTAGCACATTAAAGAGGGATGGCCTAGGTTCAGGAAACCAGGATGTGGAGGAGGTTTGGGTTAAGATGAGGAATGATAAAGGCAAGAAGTCACTTTTTTTTATTCACAGATTCACACAGTGCAGAAGGGGCCCTTCAGCCCATCGAGTTTGCACCGACACGTGAGAAACACCTGACCTACCTACCTAACCCCATTTACCAGCACTTGGCCCATAGCCTTGAATGTTATGATGTGCCAAGTGCTCATCCAGGTACTTTTTAAAGGATGTGAGGCAACCCGCCTCCACCACCCTCCCAGGCAGCGCATTCCAGACCGTCACCATCCTCTGGGTAAAAATGTTTTTCCTCACATCCCCCCAAACCTCCTGCCCCTCACCTTGAACTTGTGTCCCCTCGTGAGCTGAGAAACGCTAAGGGGCAAAAAACGTTAGTGGGGGTTGTATATAGACCCCCAAACTGTAGTGGTGATGTTGGGAATGGAATTAAACAGGAAATTAGAGACGCATGTAATAAAGTAACATCTGTAATTATGGGTGACTTTAATCTGCATATAGATTGGGCAAATCAAATTAGTAACAATACTGTAGAGGAGGAATTCCTGGAGTATATATGGGATGGCTTTCTGGACCAATACATTGAGGAACCAACTGGAGAACAGGCCCTCCTAGACTGGGTATTGTGTAATGAGAAAAGAATAATTGGCAATCTAGTTGTGCGAGGTCCCTTGGGGATGAGCGACCATAATATGATAGAATTCTTCATCAAGATGGAGAGTGACGTAGTTGATTCTGAGACTAGGGTCCTGAATTTTAATAAAGGAAACTACGATGGTATGAGGTGCGAGTTGGCTATGATGGATTGGGAAACGTTACTTAAAGGAATGACGGTGGATAGGCAATGGCAAACATTCAAAGAGCGCATGGGTGAACTGCAACAATTGTTTATTCCTGTCTGGCGCAAAAGTAAAACAGGAAAGGTGGCCAAACCATGGCTTACAAGGGAAATTAGAGATAGTATTAGATCCAAGGAAGAGGCATACAAATTGGCCAGAAAAAACAACAGACCTGAGGATTGGGAGCAGTTTAGAATTCAGCAAAGGAGGACCAAGGGATTGATTAAGAAGGGGAAAATAGAGTACGAGAGTAAGCTTGCAGGGAACATAAAAACTGACTGTAAAGGTTTCTATAGGTATGTGAAGAGAAAAAGATTGGTGAAGATAAATGTAGGTCCCTTACAGTCAGAAACAGGGGAATTTATAGTGGGGAACAAAGAAATGGCTGACCAACTAAACACATACTTTGGTTCTGTCTTCACAAAGGAGGACACTAATAACATACCAGAAATGTTGGGGAACACAGGGTTTAGTGAGAGGGAGGAACTGAAAGAAATCAGTATTGGTAGGGAAATGGTGTTGGGGAAATTGATGGGATTGAAGGCCGATAAATCCCCGGGGCCTGATAATCTACATCCCAGAGTACTTAAGGAAGTGGCCCTAGAAATAGTGGATGCATTGGTGGTCATCTTCCAAGATTCTATAGACTCTGGAACAGTTCCTACAGATTGGAGGGTAGCTAATGTAACCCCACTATTTAAAAAGGGAGGCAGAGAGAAAACAGGGAATTATAGACCAGTCAGCCTGACATCGGTAGTGGGGAAAATTCTAGAGTCCATTATAAAAGATTTAATAGCTGAGCACTTGGAAAACAGTGGCAGAATCGGACAGAGTCAGCATGGATATACGAAAGGGAAGTCATGCTTGACAAATCTACTGGAATTTTTCGAGGATGTAACTAGTAGAGTTGATGAGGGAGAGCCAGTGGTTGTGGTTTATTTGGACTTTCAGATGGCTTCTGACAAAGTCCCACATAACAGATTAGCCTGTAAAATTAAAGCGCATGGGATTAGGGGTAGTGTCTTGAGATGGATAGAAAACCGGTTGGCAGACAGGAAACAATAGAGTAGGAATAAACGGTTCTTTTTCTGAATGGCAGGCAGTGACTAGTGGGGTACCGCAGGGATTGGTGCTGGGACCCCAGCTATTCACAATATATATTAATGATTTAGATGAGGGAATTAAATGTAATATCTCCAAATTTGCAGATGACACAAAGCTGGGTGGGAGGGTGAGCTGTGAGAAGGATGCAAAGATACTTCAGTGTGATTTGGACAAGCTGAGTGAGTGGGCAAATGCATGGCAGATGCAGTATAATGTGGATAAATGAGAGGTTATCCACTTTGGTAGCAAAAACAGGAACGACAAGGAACAAAGAAAAGTACAGCACAGGAATAGGCCCTTCGGCCCTCCAAGCCTGCGCCGATCATATTGCCTGTCAACTAAAACATTTTGCACTTCCGGGGTCCGTATCCCTCTATTCCCATCCTATTCATGTATTTGTCAAGCTGCCTCTTAAACACCACTATCGTACCTGCTTCCACCACCTCCTCTGGCAGCGAATTCCAGACACTCACTACCCTCTGCGTAAAAAACTTGCCCCGCACATCTCTATAGTTTTCTCCTCTCATCTTAAATCTATGTCCCCTAGTAATTGACTTGTCAACCCTGGGAAAAAGCTTCTGACTATCTACTCTGTCCATGCCACTCATAATTTTGTAAACTTCTATCAAGTCGCCCCTCAATCTCCGTCGCTGTAGTGAGAACAGTCCGAGTTTCTCCAACCTCTCCTCATAGCTAATAACCTCCAGACCAGGCAGCATCCTGGTAAACCTCCTCTGCACCCTCTCCAACGCCTCCATATCCTTCTGGTAATGTGGTGACCAGAATTGCACGTAATATTCCAAGTGTGGCCTAAGGAAGGCAGATTATTATCTGAATGGCTATAAATTGAGAGAGGGGAATGTGCAACGAGACCTGGGTGTCCTGGTACACCAGTCGCTGAAGGTAAGCATGCAGGTGCAGCAGGTGGTAAAGAAGGCAAATGGTATGTTGGCCTTCATAGCCAGAGGATTCGCGTACAGGAACAGGGATGTCTTGCTGCAATTATACAGGGCCTTGGTGAGACCACACCTGGAATATTGTGTGCAGTTTTGTTCTCCTTATCGGAGGCAGGATGTACTTGCTATAGAGGAAGCGCAGCGAAGCTTTACCCAACTGATTCCTGGGATGACGGGGCTGACATAGAGGAGAGATTGAGTCGATTAGGATTATATTCGCTGGAGTTCAGAAGAATGAGGGGGGATCTCATAGAAACCTATAATATTCTAACAGGACTAGCAGGAAGGATGTTCCCGATCGTGGAGGAGTCCAGAACCAGGGTCACAGTCTGAGGATACAGGGGAGACTATTTAGGACTGAGATGAGGAGAAATTTCTTCACCCAGAGAGTGGTGAGCCTGTGGAATTCGCTACCACAGAAAGTAGTTGAGACCAAAACATTGTATGTTTTCAAGAAGGAGTTAGATATAGCTCTTAGGGTGAAAGGGATCAAAGGGTATGGGGAGAAAGCGGGAGCAGGCTATTGAGTTGGATGATCAGCCATGATCATAATGAATGGCGGAGCAGGCTCGAAGGGTCGAATGGCCTACTCTTGCTTCTAGTTTCTATGTTTCTATGTGACTGACCCTTCAACTAAGGGGAACAGTTGCTCCTTATCCACCCTGTCCGTGCCTCTCAATTGATAAAGGCAAGTGTCCCATATGCCTTTTTCACCACCCCACTAACATGCCCCTCCGCCTTTAGAGATCTATGGAGACACACACAAGGTCATTTTGTTCCTCAGAATTTCCTAGTGTCATGCTGTTCATTGAATACTTCCTTGTCAAATTACTCCTTCCATAAGGTATCACCTCACTTTTCAGGGTTAAATTCCATCTGCCACTTATCTGCCCATTTGACCATCCCGTCTATATCTTCCTGTAGCCCAAGACACTCAACCTCACTGTTAACCACCCGGCCAATCTTTGTGTCATCCGCAAACTTACTAATCCTACCCCCCACATAGTCATCTTTGTCGTTTATATAAATGACGAATAATAGGGGACCCAGCACAGATCCCTGTGGTACGCCACTGGACACTGGCTTCCAGTCACTAAAGCATCCTTCTGTCATCACCCTCTGTCTCCAACAACTAAGCCAATTTTGAATCCACCTTATCAAATTACACTGTATCCCATGTGCCTTTGCCTTCTTTATAAGTCTCCCATGTGGGACCTTGTCAAAGGCTTTGCTGAAATCCATATAAACTACATCAACTGCACTACCCTCATCTACACAACTGGTCACCTCCTCAAATAATTCAATCAAATTTGTTAGGCATGACCTCCCTTTGACAAAGCCATGCTGACTATCCCTGATCAAACCTTGCCTCTCCAAGTGGAGATAGATTCTCTCCTTCAGAATTTTCTCCAATAGTTTCCCTACCACTGACGTGAGACTCACTGGTCTGTAGTCTCCTGACTTATCTCCACAACCCTGTTTAAATAGTGGAACCACATTAGCTGTTCTCTAGTCCACTGGCACCTCCCCCGTGGCCAGAGAGGAATTCAAGATTTGGGTCAGAGCTCCTGCGATCTCCTCCCTTGCCTTCCTCAGCAGTCTGGGACACAAATTATCCGGACCTGGAGATTTGTCCACTTTTAAGCCTGCCAACACCTCCAATACCTTGTCACTTCCTATATCAATTTGCTTAAGAACCTCACAGTCTCTCTCCCCGAGATCCATACCTTCATCCTCATTCTCTTGGGTGAAGATGGATGTGAAGTATTCATTCAACACTCTACCAATGTCCTCTGGCTCCACCCATAGATTGCCCCCTTGGTCCCTTATGGGCCCTACTCTTTCCCTGGTTATCCTCTTCCCATTGATATACTTATAGAATATCTTGGGATTTTCCTTACTTTTACCAGCCAGAGCTTTCTCATATCCCCTCTTTGCTCTCCTAATTGCTTTCTTAAGCTCCACCCTGCACTTTCTGTACTCCACTAATGCCTCCGCTGATTTGCTTCCCTTGTACCTGCTAAAAGCCTCTCTTTTCCTTCTCATTGTATCCTGAATATCTCTGGTCATCCATGGTTCTCTGGGCTTGTTACTCCTTCCTATCACCCTAGAGGGAACATGTTGAGACTGTACCCTCCCCATTTCCTTTTTGAACACCCCCCACTGCTCCTCTGTAGATTTCCCCACAAGTAGCTGTTCCCAGTCTACCTTGGCCAGATCCTGCCTTATTTTACTAAAATCCACTCTCCCCCAATCCAAAACATTTTTTTGCAACTTGTCTATTTCTTTGTCCATAACAAACTTAAACTGTATCATAACAAAAACAAAAATACCTGGAAAAACTCAGCAGGTCTGGCAGCATCTGCGGAGAGGAGCACAGTTAACGTTTCGAGTCCGAATGACCCTTCAACAGAACTAAGGAAAAATAGAAAAGGGGTGAAATATAAGCTGGTTTAAGGGGGGGGTGGGACAAGTAGAGCTGGATAGATGGCCCGTGATAGGTGGAGATAACCAAAAGATGTCACAGACAAAAGGACAAAGAGGTGTTGAAGGTGGTGATATTATCTAAGAAATATGCTAATTAAGGGTAGAAAGGACGAGCAAGGTACAGATAGCCCTAGTAGGGGTGGGGTGGGGTGGGGTGAAGAAATCAAAAAAGGCTAAAAGGTAGAGATAAAACAATGGATGGAAATACATTTAAAAATAATGGAAATAGGTGGGAAAAGAAAAATCTACATAAATTATTGGAAAAAACAAAAAGGAGGGGGAAAAAACGGAAAGGGGGTGGGGATGGAGGAGAGAGTTCATGATCTAAAATTGTTGAACTCAATATTCAGTCCGGAAGGCTGTAAAGTGCCTAGTCGGAAGATGAGATGCTGTTCCTACAGTTTGCGTTGAGCTTCACTGGAACAATGCAGCAAGCCAAGGACGGACATGTGGGCATGAGAGCAGGGTGGAGTGTTGAAATGGCAAGTGACAGTGAGGTCTGGGTCATGCATGCGGACAGACCGAAGGTGTTCTGCAAAGCGGTCACCCAGTCTGCATTTCCGCCAACTCCAGCATGATGCCACCACCAAACACATCTTCCCTTCACCCCCCCCGGCGGCATTCCGCAGGGATCGTTCCCTCCGGGACACCCTGGTCCACTCCTGCATCACCCCCTACACCTCAACCCCCTCCCACGGCACCTTCCCATGCAACCGCAGAAGGTGCAACACCTGCCCCTTTACTTCCCCCCTCCTCACCGTCCAAGGGCCCAAACACTCCTTTCAAGTGAAGCAGCATTTCACTTGCACTTCCCTCAATTTAGTCTACTGCATTCGCTGCTCCCAATGCGGTTTCCTCTACATTGGAGAGACCGACGCAGACTGGGTGACCACTTTGAGTCTGCTCCATCAGCTTGCTGGGGTCTGACTCCCAGAATTGAACACAGTCACTCCAGGTGCAGTCTAAGCAGAGCTCCGTACAACTGAAACACAACAATCTCCTCTGTGTTCCAACCCTCCAGATAAAGGCTAACGTTCCAGTAGCCATTTTGATTACTTTTTGTAATTGTGCCCTAGCTTTTAATGATTTGTGAACCTAGACTCTCAAATTCCTTTGCTCCTCTACAATTCCCAGTCTCTCACTGTTAAAAAACATTTTCCAATTTGTCTTTCGTGTGTCCAGAGAAGATGAACTCTCACTTCCCCAGATTGTTCTCCATCTTCCATAGGAGAACAAAGTACTGCAGATGCTGGAAACCTGAAATAAAATCAGAAAATGCTGGAAACACTCAGCAGGTCAAACAGCGTCTGCGGAGAGGGATAGAGAGTTAACTTTTCAAGTCGTTCTGATGAAAGGTTGGAAACATTATCACAAATTGGAAAGGTTAACACTGTTTCTCTCCACAGATGCTGGCTGACCTGCTGAGTGTTTTCTTTTTTATCCCATTTTCCATAGTTTTTCTCACTACTTAATTTATCAATGTCTCTTTGGAACCACTTGCTGCTGCCTACAGCCAGGGTACCTGCTCCCAGTCACTGCCTTTCCTAACTCTGTGTGAAAGCTCTCCTGTAGGCTTGGTGTAGACTCAGAATTATCAACAGGGAAGTATTTGATATAACAGAGAGGTTGGCTTTTTCTTATTCTCCCATGGGATGTGGGTGTCACTGGCACAGTATTTGCTGCCCATCCCTAATTGCCCTTTAACTGAGTATCTCACTAGGCCATTTCAGGGGGCAATTAAGAGTCAACCACATTGCTGTGGGTCTGGAGTCACATGTAGGCCCAGACCAGGTAAGGACGGCAGATTTCCTTCCCTAAAGGACATTAGTGAATCAGGTGGGTTTTTTACAATAATCGATGATAGTTGTCATGGTCACCATTACTGAGACTGGCTTTATATTCTAGATTTATTAATTGAATTTAAATTCCACCAGCTGCTGTGATGGGTTTTGAACCCGTGTTCCCCAGAGCATTAGCCTGGGCCTCTGGATTACTAGCCCAGTGATATTATCACTAGGCCACCGTCTCCCTGGGAGAAACCATCATCCCCTCCTGGGAATCTCAGTGTAGGTGTTGCTGTATCTCCTGCTCTGCATTGTATCTGATAGAGAATCTTGGTCTATCATCATTCATCCCCTTGGGATTCTCATTTATTTGTTTTTTGAGTCCATTAAAGTTCCATTTTATATTTTAAAAAGTTTATGCTAACTGATACTGGAGGTGGAAAAACTATATATAACTTTTCTGTTGTGCTCTGCATAATACCTTTGCCGGAGTGAAATGTGTGGCAAATTTATCAAACAGCCCAAATAAAGTCACATTCTCCTTTCCTTAGCATGTCAGGAAACTGAGAGGAGCTGGGATTGTGGGTGTGTGAATTCATTACCAACTAATTAAGTATTGTACTAATACCACTTCAACATTTGGTTTTTATTAGAACTAGGGCAGGAATAGGCCCTTTGGCCCCTTGAGCCTGCTCCACCATTCAATAAGATCGTGGCTGGTCTGATTGTGGCTTTAATTCCACCTTCCTCTCTGCCCCATAACCCTCCACTCCCTTGTCGTTCAAAATTCTGTCTAACTCAGCCTTGGATATATTCACTGACCCAGCCTTCACTGCTCTCTGGGGAAGAGAATTCCACAGACTAACGATCTCTGAGAGAATAAATTCCTCCTCGCCTCTGTCTTAAATGGGAGACCCCTTATTTATACCAGACAACTGGTTTAGCCATTCACCAGAGCTGACCAGACGAGTCCTGCACTCACTATTTCAGCATCATCCTGAAGTGCACCCAGCTCCTTTTCTCTACTACTAATTATCTTTTATTTTTTCATGGGATGTGGGTGTCACTGGCTGGCTAACATTTGTTGCCCATCCCTAATTGCCCTTGAACTGAGTGTCTTGCTGGGGTCATTTCAGAGGGCAGTTAAGGGTCAACCATGTTGCTGTGGGTCTGGAGTCACACATTGGCCAGGCCGGTAAGGACGGCAGATTTCCTTCCCTAAAGGGCAATAGTGAGCTGCCTTCTTGAACCTCACGGACTGCAGTGGTTCTAGAAGGTGGCTCACCACCACCTTCTCAAGGGAGGTTAGGGATGGGCAATAAATGCTGGCCCAGCCAGTGATGCCCACATCACATGAATGAATTTTTAAAAATGCAGCATCATATGCTGTATTCTTCCACTGACACACTCACTCTATCCAGTCCCTTGACTATGGGTTTTTATATAATGCTGCATCACGGCTTGACAATGTTAATGAATATCCCAGCTCACGTTATAATGTGTGTCATATCTGTGAGAGAATCTGATAAAGGCAGAACGTTCCATTCTGACAGTAAGTGGAACAGAATGGGAAAGTGACCAGGATGAGGCGCTCACTCTGGGTTACTCCGAGCTTTGGCAGGATGTGGTTTGTGTTATTGAGAGTGACAGAAACAGTCTCACTAATAGCTCGGTGCGTGTTCTGGAATGAACTTACCTCTCTGTGGAATAGAACAATTAACATTCCCAACATTAATTTTATTTTATCTCTAATAATTACCTCACGAATAATAACAAAAATCCCAATGTTTCAGTGAGCACCTGCTCATTCCCACCTTCTCTGCTATAATCCCGATCACTCATTCCTCCCAACGTCTCATCAACAGGGACCAGCTGAGAACATCTCGCAGCAACCATTGGAATTCTACACAGCTAACATTACTACACGAGTCCCTTTTACTCCAGGTTTAGGAGCATTCAGGAATAGTGAGTCCGTTTGGACAGTATTAGTGACTGGGATTGAGCAGATATTTACAATGAGGTACAGGGTAGACTAAGAGCACTGACCCAAACTCTAGTGGGCTTTCTACTGGAACTTTTGTACACCATACAAGAGCAAACGTCATTTAACAGGCTAGCTTTACTGCAGAGTGTGTCAGCCCATTTGTTAGAAATCTCAAATTATCCCAATTCAAAACCGCCTCCCCCCATTCTCCACCAAGTCTATTCCTGACCTTTTCCCAATCCATTCTTCACCCTCCCAATCCATTCCTAAAGCTCTCCCAATCCATTGCCAATTCTCCCAATCCATTCTCCACTCTCTAATCCATTCCTGGCCCTCTCCCCCTCCATTTCCCATTCTATCCCAATCCATTCCCAGCCCTCTCCCAATGCATTACCCACTTTCCCAATCCACTCCCAACCCTTCCAATTGATTCCTGACTCTCTCGCAATCCATTCCTACCCTCTCCCCCTCCATTTCCCACTCTATCCCAATCCATTCCAAACTGCCTCCCAATCCATTCCAGATTCTCTCCTAATCCATTCCAGATCCTCTCCAGACCATCTCCCAACCCATTCCCAACACTTCTAATCCATTCCTGAATCTCCCAATCTATTCCTGACCCTGTCCCAATCTATCCTCAAACCTCTCACTCCCATTCCCACCCCTCACACTTCATTCCCACTCCTCCTCATTCTACCGCAGCAGTAACTGACAGTGGAAAACATCCCAAGATGTTCCATTGGAATGTTATGAAGCAGAATATAACACCCAGCATTAGGTCAGGTGACCAAAAGCTGGGTCAAGGAGGTTGGTCTTAAAGAGCATCTCAGAGGAGGGAAGTGTGGTAGAGGTGGAGAGGTGAAGGGAGGAAATTCCAGAGATTGGGACCTCGACAATGGAGGATTAATAAAATTAGGGATCATTGAAAGGCTGGAATTAGAATACCGCAGATATCTAGGAGGGTTGTGCGAGGGGAGGAGATTACAGAGCACGTGGGGTGTGGGTGCTGGGGAGTGAGGGGTTGCAAGGTTATGGAGGGATTTGAAAATGGGGATGAGAATCTTAAAGCCAAGATGTTGTTTGACTGGGAGCGCATGTAGGTCAGAGGTGCCGGGGTGATAGGGGAATGGGACTCAGTGTGAGTTAGGACACAGGCTGCAGTGTTTCCGGAGGGTGGACTGTGGGAGAGCAGTGAGGGGTGAGTTGGAATAGTCAAGTCTAAAGGTAACAAATGAGTGTTTCAGTAGCTGATGGGCTGAGAGGGGAAGAGTTGGCGATGTTACTGAGATGTAAACGGGGCTTGGTGACAAGACAGATATGTCTCCTACTCATTTAACACCCCCTCCCAGTGACACCCCCATTCTCCCAGCGACACCCCCATTCTCCCAGTGACACCCCCTCCCAGTGACACCCCCATTCTCCCAGTGACACCCCCATTCTCCCAGTGACACCCCCTCCCAGTGACACCCCCATTCTCCCAGTGACACCCCCATTCTCCCAGTGACACCCCCTCCCAGTGACACCCCCATTCTCCCAGTGACACCCCCATTCTCCCAGTGACACCCCCATTCTCCCAGTGACACCCCCATTCTCCCAGTGACACCCCCATTCTCCCAGTGACACCCCCAGTCTCCCAGTGACACCCCCATTCTCCCAGTGACACCCCCATTCTCCCAGTGATGCCCCCATTCTCCCAGTGATGCCCCCATCACCCCCACCTGACCTGCTCATGGGCTGGTTTTTGGAGGGCAATTGCAGTGAACATTCACGGAACTAATCCCGACCTAACGTGGTCTCACTGAAGGGTGATAGGATCTCTAGATGAAGATGGGCTGAATGTCCTTCCTCGTTTGTAATTTCTTCTCAGTTTCAGGTCAATGCTGAGACTGTAAATGGCACTAGTTAGGCTGCAGCTAGAGTACTGCATAAATCTCTGGTCAACACATTACAGGAAGGATGTGATCACACTAGGGAGGGTTCAGAGAAGATTTACAAGTACGTGCTAGGAATAGAGAATCTAAGCGATCAGGGAAAATTTTATATGAACAAGGAGCAGGAGTAGGTCATTCAGCCCCTCGAGCCTGTTCCGCCATTTAATAAGATCATGGCTGATCTGATAGAAACTGAAATCTGCATCCCACCTACTGCCAATAACCTATCACCCCCTTGCTTACCAAGAATCTATCCAGCTCTGCCTTAAAAATATTCAAAAGAGTTGTTTTCTTTAGAGCACAGGAGACTGAAGTAAGGTTTATAAAATTATATCGGCCCTCGATAGAGTGGATAGGAAGGATTTATTTCCTTAGTAGAGAGGTCAGTAACCAGGAGACAGAGATTTAAAGTAACTGGTAGAAGGATTCGAGGGGAGTTGAGGAGAAATGTTTTCACTGAAAGGGCGATGGAACTCACTGCCTGACAGGGTGGGAGAGACAGAAACACTCATCATAATTTCTACATTAAAAATACTTGGATATATACTTGAGATGCCATCACTTACAGGACTATGGACCAAGAACTGGAAGGTGGGATTAGACCGGGTAGATCTTTATTGGCTGGCAGGGCATGATGGGCTGAATGGCCTCCCTGTGTGCAGTTGTGCTGTAAATCTCTCTCTGCTTCTTCAGTAATATCAAGGTTGGGTTTTTGAAGCTGGTGTTGGGGAGGTGAGGAGTTGTGCTGCAGTTTTCCTGGGAAGGACCGACTTGGAGTGAGTGAGAGCCCAACAGCTGAGTGGCATCCCATGTCCAACATATCGGAAAACTCCCATTAACTTGCTCCTAAAATCTTGACATTGAGAATTTTATTTGCTGTAAACTTGTTTCCTTTGGCACAGTTGACCCCAGGGAAGTAAATGCTACCCAGGCCATGATGAGGTCATTCAGACTGTGTAAGGGATTGAAGTTGAAAAGGAGGAAGTATTAGATGGACTGACTGTACTAAAAGTGGACAAGGCACCAAGACCAGATGAGATTTTCCCAAGGATGCTGAGGGAAGCGAGAGCGGAAATTCCAGCGGCACTGGCCCTAAATTTCCAGTCTTCCTGAGACCCGGGGGTGATGCCAGAGGACTGAAGAATTGCAAACGTTATAACTATGTTCAAAAACAGGGTGTGAGGATAAACCCGACAACTACAGGCCAGTCAGTTGGGGAAACTTCGAGAATCTATAATTTGGGACAAAGTTAATAGTCACATGGACAAATGCGGGTTAATTAAGGAAAGCCAGCATGGATTTCTTAAGGGAAAATTGTGTTCAACTAACTTGCTGGAGTTTTTTGAAGAGGTAACAGAGAGGGTTGATGAGGGCCATGTTGTTGATGTGGTGTACATAAACTTCCAAAAGGCATTCGATACTGAGCTGCACAACAGACCTGTGCGAAAAGTTATAGGTCATGGAATAAAAGGGACAGTAGCAACATGGATATGGAATTGGTTGAGTGACAGGAAACAGAGTAGTGGTGAATGGATGTTTTTCGGGCTGGAGGAAGGTTTGTAGTGGAGTTCCCCAGGAGCCAGTGTTGGGACTCTTGCTTTTCCTGATATATATTAATGACCTAGACCTTGGTGTACAGGGCATAATTTCAAAATGTGTGGATGATACAAAACTCGGGAGCATTGTGAACTGTGAGGAGGACAGTGTAGAACTTCTAAAAGACATAGACAGGTTGGTGGAGTGGGCAAACAAGTGGCAGATGAAGTTCAATATGAAGAAATGTGAAGTGATTCATTTTTGTAGGAAGAACATGGAGAGACCGTGTAAAATAAAAGGTACTGCTCTAACCTGGGTGTAGGAGCAGAGGGACCTGGGTGTAAATGTGCATCGGTCATTGAAGGTGGCAGGACAGGTTGAGGGTGGTTAATAAAGCATAGAGTGTATCCTGGGCTTTGTTAATAAGGGCATAGAGTACAAAAACATGGAAATTATAATAAACCTGTATAAAACACTGGTTCAATTTCTACTGGAGTATTGCATCCAGTTCTGCACACTGCACTTTAGGAAGGATGTGAAAACATTAGAAAGGATGCAGAAAAGATTTACGAGAATGGTTCCAGGGATGAGGAACTTCAGGTATGAAGATAGATTGGGGAAGTCAGGACTGTTTCCCTTGAGGAAGTGGAGGGGATTTCATAGAGGTCTTCAAAATCATCAGGGTACTGGGCAGAGTAGATAGGGAGAAATTGTTCCCACTCGTGAAAGGAGAGAGAACGAGAGGGCACAAATTTAAAGTGATTAGTGAAAGCAAAAGTTTGGAATGCATTGCCTGAGAGTTTGGTGGAGGCAGGTTCAATTGAAGCATTCAAAAGGGAATTAGACTGTTATCTGGAAAGGAAGAATGTGCAAGGTTACGGGAAGAAGTTTATAAGATAGGAAACTGAATTCCCATTTGTGCACAGCAAGATCCCAGAGTCTCTTTTACGATGGTTGAGTATTTTCTCTGATGTACATTCAACTTCTGTGAAAAATATCCTGTTGGCCCCTCAATTCCAGTTTCTTCATCTTGTAACCAAGACCAAAATCACTTGCATCTACCACCAACTTAAATTGTTTGATATAATTGGGTACAGCCAAAACTGGTGTTGTAGTCAATACAGTTTTCAAACTGTCAAATGCCTTCTGATGTGTACCTACACCACATGGACTGCAGCGGTTCAAGAAGGCAGCTCACCACCACCTTCTCAAGGGCAACTAGGGATGGGCAATAAATGCTGGCCCAGCCAGAGGAGTCCACATCCCATGAATGAATAAAAAAAGCTCCTGTGTCCATTGAAACTTCTTGTTTTTTAATGGTTCAGTCAGTGGAGCAACCACTTGGCTAAAATTTGGTACAAATTTCTGGTAAAACCCACTCATGCCCAGAAATCTCAAAACTTCCTGTTTTGCTGTAGACACTGGGAAATCCACGATAGCCTTGACTTTCACATCTCTCTGAGCCACCTTACCATGTCCAATGGTATGGCCTGGATATGTAACTTGGGCTTTTGCAAATTCACTTTTAGCCAAGTTCATCACCAAATTAGCTTCTTGTAGTTGATCAAACAGTTCTTTCAGATGTTGTAAATGCTCCTCCCACATTTGACTGAAAACAATCAAGTCGTTGATATAAACAGCACAATTGCTCATTCCAGTAATTACTTTGTTTGTCAGTCTTTGAAATGTCGCAGGTGCATTCTTCATACCAAATGGCATGACTTTAAACTGATATAGTCCATTTGGCGTCACAAAAACCAATATCTCCTTTGCTCTCTCTGACAACGGTACTTCCCAATATTCTTGCAGCAAGTCAATCTTTGTGATAAACTTTAATTGTCCCACTTTCTCAATGCAACCTTCCAACTGTGGTATGGGATATGAATCTGCTTTTGTCACTGCATTCACTTGTCAATAGTCCACACAGCCTGTATGTTCCATCCGGTTTCGGTATCAGTACAATAGGCAAACTCCAGTTACTGCAACTAGACTCAATATCATTTTGAAGAATGAATTAGATTTTTTTCTGTACTTGTGATAATTTTACTGGATTCAATCTATGCCTTATTGAAACTGAATCACCCACATCTACATCATGTGCAGCTAAATTTGTCCTCCCCAGCTTATTCTCACAAATAGCTTTGTGTGACTGCAATAATTTCCCCAAATCACTTTGACACTTGTCTGGAAGGTAACTCAATATTACATTTAAATTTTTAAATACCCCTCATTGTTGAATTTGATTAGAGGAAAATCAATTTCAGAACCTTTCATTTCTGCCTCTTTCTCCTTATCTACCATCACTAATGCCTCCTTTTGGTCCTCTTCTCTGTCAAAGTACTTTTTAAGCATATTCACATGACACACCCTCTGCTTCTTTCTTCTTTCTGGAGTATTTATTAAATAATTCACTTCATTCAGTTTCTTTTCAATCCTGTAAGGCCCACTAAACCTTGCCTTTAACGGTTCACCCAGTACTGGTAATAAAACCAGTATTTTTTACCCAGCAACAATATTACGAGATGTGACTCTCTTATCTGCTTTCGCCTACATCACTTGCTGTGATATCTTTAAATGTTCCTTAGACAACTCTTGCACTGTTCAACCATTCTCTGAATTTTGACACATAATCCAGGAAGGTAGTTCCGAACACTGACCCACTAGTTTCTCCTGAATCAACTTAACCCCTTACTTGATGACCATAGACTAATTTAAAAGGATTAAACCCTGTTCATTTGTTAGGGGCATTCCAAATAGCAAATAAAAAGAACAGAATCCCTCGATCCCAGTCCTGTGGGTAGTCTTGACAATATGACCTCATCAGAGCCGTTAAAATTTGATGCCATCTCTCTAACAGTGCAGCACTCCCTCAGTACTGACCCTCTGACAGTGCAGCACTCCCTCAGTACTGACCCTCTGACAGTGCAGCACTCCCTCAGTACTGACCCTCTGACAGTGCAGCACTCCCTCAGTACTGACTCTCTAACAGTGCAGCACTCCCTCAGTACTGACCCTCTGACAGTTCAGCACTCCCTCAGTACTGACCCTCTGACAGTGCAGCATTCCCTCAGTACTGACCCTCTGACAGTGCAGCACTCCCTCAGTACTGACCCTCTGACAGTGCAGCACTCCCTCAGTACTGACTCTCTGACAGTGCAGCACTCCCTCAGTACTGACGCAGTAACAGTGCAGCACTCCCTCAGTACTGACCCTCTGACAGTGCAGCACTCCCTCAGTACTGACCCTCTGACAGTGCAGCACTCCCTCAGTACTGACCCTCTGACAGTGCAGCAATCCCTCAGTACTGAACCTCTGACAGTGCAGCACTCCCTCTGTACTGACCCTCTGACAGTGCAGCACTCCCTCAGTACTGACCTTCTGACAGTGCAGCACTCCCTCAGTACTGACCCTCTGACAGTGCAGCACTCCCTCAGTACTGACTCTCTGACAGTGCAGCACTCCCTCAGTACTGACTCAGTAACAGTGCAGCACTCCCTCAGTACTGACCCTCTGACAGTGCAGCACTCCCTCAGTACTGACCCTCTGACAGTGCAGCAATCCCTCAGTACTGAACCTCTGACAGTGCAGCGCTCCCTCAGTACTGACCCTCTGACAGTGCAGCACTCCCTCAGTACTGACCCTCTGACAGTGCAGCACTCCCTCAGTACTGACCCTCTGACAGTGCAGCACTCCCTCAGTACTGACCCTCTGACAGTGCAGCACTCCCTCAATACTGACCCTCTAACAGTGCAGCACTCCCTCAGTATTGACCCTCTGACAGTGCAGCACTCCCTCAGTACTGACCCTCTGACAGTGCAGCAATCCCTCAGTACTGACCCTCTGACAGTGCAGCACTCCCTCAGTACTGACCCTCTGACAGTGCAGCACTCCCTCAGTACTGACTCTCTGACAGTGCTGCACTCCCTCAGTGCTGACCCTCTGACAGTGAAGTATTCCCTCAGTCCTGACCCTCGGACAGTGCTGCACTCCCTCTGAAACTGACCCTCTGACATTGCAGTAGTCACTCAGTATGGACCCTCCAATAGTGTGGCACTCCTGCAGTTCTGAACCTCTGACAGTGCAGCACTCTCCCAGTACTGAACCTCTGACAGTGCAGCACTCCCTCAGTACAGACCCTCCGACAGTGCAGCACTCCCTCAGTACAGACCCTCCGACAGTGCAGCACTCCCTCAGTACTGACCCTCTGACAGTGCAGCACTCCCTCAGTACTGACCCTCTGACAGTGCAGCACTCCCTCAGTACTGACCCTCTGACAGTGCAGCACTCCCTCAGTACTGACCCTCTGACAGTGCAGCACTCCCTCAGTACTGACAGTCTGACAGTGTAGCACTCCCTCAGTACTGTAGCTCTAACAGTGCAGCACTCCCTCAGTACTGTACCTCTAACAGTGCAGCACTCCCTCAGTACTGACCCTCTGACAGTGCAGCACTCCCTCAGTACTGACCCTCTGACAGTGCAGCACTCCCTCAGTACTGTAGCTCAAACAGTGCAGCACTCCCTCAGTACTGACCCTCCGACAGTGCAGCACTCCCTCAGTACTGTACCTCTGACAGTGCAGCACTCCCTCAGTACTGACCCTCTGACAGTGCAGCACTCCCTCAGTACTGACCCTCTGACAGTGCAGCACTCCCTCAGTACTGACCCTCTGACAGTGCAGCAATCCCTCAGTACTGACCCTCTGACAGTGCAGCAATCCCTCAGTACTGACCCTCTGACAGTGCAGCAATCCCTCAATACTGACCCTCTAATAGTGCAGCACTCCCTCAGCACTGACCCTCTGACAGTGCAGCAATCCCTCAGTACTGACCCTCTGACAGTGCAGCACACCCTCAGTACTGACCCTCTGACAGTGCAGCACTCCCTCAGTACTGACCCTCCGACAGTGCAGCACTCCCTCAAGTACTGACCCTCTGACAGTGCAGCACTCCCTCAAGTACTGACCCTCTGACAGTGCAGCACTCCCTCAGTACTGACCCTCTGACAGTGCAGCACTCCCTCAGTACTGACCCTCTGACAGTGCAGCACTCCCTCAGTACTGACCCTCTGACAGTGCAGCACTCCCTCAGTACCGACCCTCTGACAGTGCAGCACTCCCTCAGTACTGACCCTCTGACAGTGCAGCACTCCCTCAGTACTGACCCTCTGACAGTGCAGCACTCCCTTAGTACCAACAGTCTGACAGTGCAGCACTCCCTCAGTACTGACCCTCTGACAGTGCAGCACTCCCTCAGTACTGACCCTCTGACAGTGCAGCACTCCCTCAGTACTGACCCTCTGACAGTGCAGCACTCCCTCAGTACTGACCCTCTGACAGTGCAGCACTCCCTCAGTACTGACCCTCTGACAGTGCAGCACTCCCTCAGCACTGTAGCTCAAACAGTGCAGCACTCCCTCAGTACTGACCCTCTGACAGTGCAGCAATCCCTCAATACTGACCCTCTGACAGTGCAGCACTCCCTCAGTACTGACCCTCTGACAGTGCAGCACTCCCTCAGTACTGAAGCTCTGACAGTGCAGCACTCCCTCAGTACTGACCCTCCGACAGTGCAGCACTCCCTCAGCACTGTAGCTCAAACAGTGCAGCACTCCCTCAGTACTGACCCTCTGACAGTGCAGCAATCCCTCAATACTGACCCTCTAACAGTGCAGCACTCCCTCAGCACTGACCCTCTGACAGTGCAGCACTCCCTCAGTACTGACCCTCTGACAGTGCAGCACTCCCTCAGTACTGACCCTCTGACAGTGCAGCACTCCCTCAGTACTGACCCTCTGACAGTGCAGCACACCCTCAGTACTGACCCTCTGACAGTGCAGCACTCCCTCAGTACTGACCCTCTGACAGTGCAGCACACCCTCAGTACTGACCCTCTGACAGTGCAGCACTCCCTCAGTACTGACCCTCTGACAGTGCAGCACTCCCTCAGTACTGACCCTCTGACAGTGCAGCACTCCCTCAGTACTGACCCTCTGACAGTGCAGCACTCCCTCAGCACTGACCCTCTGACAGTGCAGCACTCCCTCAGTACTGACCCTCTGACAGTGCAGCACTCCCTCAGTACTGACCCTCTGACAGTGCAGCACTCCCTCAGTACTGACCCTCTGACAGTGCAGCACTCCCTCACTATGGCACTGGGGTATCAGTTTTGATTTTTATGCTCAAGTCCAGGAGTGGGATTTGATCCCTAACCTGTTAATCCAGTGATGAGAGTGTTACCAACTGAACAGCAGCTGATATGCTCCAAGTCACGGAGGAAATTTAAAACAGAGCATGTGAAGTGACAGTAATAATGAGGAGCAGTAATATAAACAGAATGGTTGAGTGTTAAAGGGAGTGAGGGAACAGAGAGACCTGGGGCTGTGTGTACACCACTCGCTGGAGGTGTCAGGACAAACCGTGAATAACGGCATCTGGGACCCTTGGCAAAAGAAGACGAGCTGCGGAGATGAGGAGCTGCGGAGATGAGGAGCTGCGGAGATGAGGAGCTGCGGAGATGAGGAGCTGCGGAGATGAGGAGCGATGTTTTACCCAGTGAGTCGCTATTCTCTGGAATGTGCTGCCTGAAACAGCGATGGAAGCGGATTCAATACTAACTTTCCAAAGGGAATTGGGGAAAAAAACGA
>NC_135894.1:104540831-104620831 GCF_964194155.1 Cetorhinus maximus | reverse complement strand
AGGATGCTTCACAGGAACATTAACAAACAAACAAGACACAGAATCACATAGGGAGGTAACAGCTCAGACGATAATTAAAGCGGCAGGTTTAAGGAGTGTTTAAAGGAGAGTACAGGAATAAACAGGTCTTGCTACAGGTGTACAGGGGTTTTGGTGAGACCACATCTGGAATACTGTGAGTAGTTTTAGTCTCCACATTTAAGAAAGGATTTATTTGTATTGGAGGCGGTACAGTGAAGGTTGGAACCTGGGATGAGGGGGTTGTCTTGTGATGAGAGGCTGAGTAAACTGGGTCGATATTCTCCGGAGTTTAGAAGCATGAGGGGTGATCTCATTGAAACATTCAAAATTCTTGGAGGAGCTTGATAGGGTAAACACTGAGAGATTGTTCCTACTGGTTGGGGAATCTAAAACACAGGGATAAAGTCTCTGGATAAAGGGACGATCATTTAGGACTGAGATGAGGAGATATTTCTTCACTCAGAGCATTGTGAATCTTTGGAATTCTCTACCCCAGAGGGTTGTGGATGCTCCATCATTGAATATATGTAAGGCTGGGATAGACAGATTTTTGGTGTCTCAGGGAATTAAGGGAATGGGGAGCGGGTGGGAGAATGGAGTTGAAGCCTGAGGTCAGTCAGGATCGTATTAAATGGAAGAGCAGGATTGACAGGCCGTGCGGTCTACTCCTGCTCCTATTTCTTGTGAGAGTGAGGTAGATGGGTGTAGGGAGGAAATTCCAGAATTCAGATCTAGGTTACTGAACGTACAGCCACCAATGGTGGACCAATTAAAATTGGGGATAAGAAGCCCGAATTAGAGGAGCACAGAGATCTCTGGGGATAATGAGGTTGGAGGAGATTAGAGAGATAGGGAGGGGTGAAACCATGGGGGGAGGGGGAGGGGTTGAAACAAGGATGAGAATTTTAAAATCGAGATGCTGCTTGACAAGGAGCCAATGTAGGTGACGGCGGTGAGAGGGGAATGGGACTTGGTGAGAGTTAGCACATGGGCAGCAGAGTTCTGGATGATCTCAGGTTTATAGAGGAGGGAGTATGGGAGAGCAGTAAGGAGTGTTCAAACAGTTGAGTCTAGATATAAGGAAGGAAGCAGAATCCAGCAGATTTTAATCTTCACCCAATTGCTGGCAACTTGCTTCAGAGAAATACAGATCGTAACTGGCAAATACTCACCCTAAAGTTAACAGGATTCAGGAAGGAGATACAGAGTCATAGACAGAGAGAGTTACAGCAGAGAGGGAGGCCATGCAGTCTGTCAAGTATGTGCTGGCTCTCAGTAAGAACAATTAGTCTTCTACCCCTTCCTGTAGCCCTGCAAATATTTCAGCATTTATTCAATCCCCTGTTAACTCTGGTGGGAGAATCAAAGACAAGGAGTGTTTGATGGGGACAGTGTAGAGGGAGCTTTACTCTGTATCTAACCCCGTGCTGTACCTGTCCTGGGAGTGTTTGATGGCGACAGTGTAGAGGGAGCTTTACTCTGTATTTAACTCTGTGCTGTACCTGTCCTGGGAGTGTTTGATGGGGACAGTGTAGAGGGAGCTTTACTCTGTATCTAACCCCGTGCTGTACCTGTCCTGGGAGTGTTTGATGGGGACAGTGTAGAGGGAGCTTTACTCTGTATCTAACCCTGTGCTGTACCTGTCCTGGGAGTGTTTGATGGGGACAGTGTAGAGGGAGCTTTACTCTGTATCTAACCCCGTGCTGTACCTGTCCTGGGAGTGTTCGATGGGGACAGTGTAGTTTTGGAGGAATGTGTGAGTTCTGTATTCAGTAGGAAATAGAAATAAGAGAAAATGGCCAAAGTTTGCAGACCCTGCAATCGGATAACCTTTTGTCTGTAATGGGCTGTCAGTATAAATGTGTTTGTGGAGAAACATGACAGGGCATGAATTACTGGCATCTGATTTAATTGAAGCAGATTTATTATTCATGTCCTATCCACACTACAAACGGGGAGAGGTTTTCAGGATACGGCCTGAGTTCCACAATAATAAACCCACTTCTGTTCCGTTCACCAACACTCAAGAACTAATGACCCAGTATTTCCTGACCCTCCACCTCCCCCCACATCCCCCCCAAGACTGCTGCCTGTCTGCTGCCCCTGTCAGCTGAAGGGTCTTGCACTCTGTGTGTGGTGTTGGGGATCGGGGGTCAGGGTGAGGCAGGGTGCTCCTGCAAAGAAATGGACAGTACAATGCTTCGTTGTGGGGTAAAGCCTTCACTGTGCAGACAACGGCCTCCTGACTTGTGAAGAGCTCAAAGATTCAGGCTCCACTCTCAGAGGTTCCTTCCACCAGGTGTACACAGTCCTAATACCCTGAAGGTGAACTTCCAAACCCATATTCTAGCCGTCAGTAAGACAGCTTCTTTCCACCCCCATCACATCACCCGGACTCTACACTCTCATTGGCTCATCTGCTGCTGAAACCCTTACTTACCTCCAGGCTCAAAGAAACCCGGACTGGTCTCCCACAGGTTGGACAGACTGGGCTTGTTTCATTGGAGTTTAGAAGAGTGAGGGGTGATTTGATTGAAGTTTACAAGATCCTGAGCGGCCTTGACAAGGTGGATGTGGAAAGAATGTTTCCTCTTGTGGGTGAGTCCAGAACTAGGGGGCACTGTTTTAAAATTAGGGGCCTCCCTTTTAGGACAGAGATGAGGGGAATTTTTTTCTCTCAGAGGGTTGTGCGACTTTGGAATTCTCTGCCTCAGAAAGATCATTGGATACAAACATACATTTGAACATATGAAACAGGAACAGGAGTAGGCCATTCGGCCCCTCAAGCCTGCTCCACCATTCAATAAGATCATGGCTGATCTGTTTGTGTTTCGATTTCCACAATCTCATCTAACCCCGATAACCTTTGATTCCCTTACCTAACAAGAATCTATCTACCTCTGCCTTAAAAATATTCAATGGCCCCGCCCCCACCACCTTCTGAGGCAGAGAATTCCAAAGTCGCACAACCCTCTGAGAGAAAATATTTCTCCTCATCTCTGTCCTAAAAGGGTGACCCCTAATTTTAAAACAGTGCCCCCTAGTTCTGGACTCACCCACAAGAGGAAACATCCTTTCCACATCCACCTTGTCAAGGCCGTTCAGGATCTTGTAAACTTCAATCAAATCACCCCTCACTCTTCTAAACTCCAGTGGAAACAAGTCCAGTCTGTCCAACCTTTCCTCATAAGACAACTCACTCATTCCAGGTATCAATCTAGTAAACCTCCTCTGAACCACCTCCAGCACATTTACATCCTTCCTTAAATAAGGAGACCAAAACTGCACACAGTATTCCAGATGCGGTCTCACCAATACCCTGTATAACTGAAGCACAACATCCTTACTTTTATGTTCAATTCCTCTCGTAATAAAGGATAACATTCCATTAGCCTTCTTAATTACTTGCTGTACCTGCATACTAACTTTTGTTACTCATGCATTAGAACACCTACGTCCCTCTGCACCTCGGAATTCAGTTCCTACATTAAACTCCATCTGCCAGATTTTTGCCCACTCACTCAACCCATCTATATTAGTCGGCCACCTCCTTATGCCCTTTTCACAACATACTTTCCTACCTATCTTTGTGTCATTCGCAAATTTAGCTACCATGCCTCCACACCCCTCATCTAAGTCATTGATATAAATTGTAAAAAGTTGAGGCCCCAGTACAGACCCCTGTGGGACTCCACGCATCACATCCTGCTAATCAGAAAAAGACCCATTCATGCATACTCTCTGCTTCCTGTTAGCCAGCCAATCGTCTATCCATGCCAATATGTTACCCCCTACACCATGAGCCTTTATTTTCTGCAATAACTTTTGATGTGGCACCTTATCAAATACCTTCTGGAAATCCAAGTGCAGCACATCTACAGGCTCCCCCTTTATCCACAGCACATGTTACTCCTTCAAAAAACCCCAATAAGCTGGTTAAACATGATTTCCCTTTCATAAAACCATGCTGACTCTTCCCTATTACCTTAAGCTTTTCTAAGTGCCCAGCTAGAACCTCTTTAATGGTCGATTCTAACACCTTCCCCACAACAGGCGTCAAGCTAACTGGCCTAGAGTTTCCTGTTTTCTGTCTCCCTCTCTTCTTGAATAGAGGGGGTGTATTTGCTACTTTCCAGTCTGATGGAACCTTTCCAGAATCTAGAGAGTTTTGCAAAATTAACACCAACGCATCTACTACCTCACCAGGCACCTCTTTTAAGACCTTAGGATGAAGTCCACCAGGACCCGGAGCCTTGTCAGCCCACAGCTCCATCGGTTTGCTCAGTACCCCTTCCCTAGTGATTGTAATTTCACCAAGTTCCCCTCTCCCCTCCAACTCCTGATTTACAGCTATTACTGGAATGTCTTTTGTATCCTCTATAGTGAAGACAGAAGCAAAATATTTGTTCATTTCTTCTGCTATTTCCTTATTATCTACTATTAACTCCCCACTGTCACTCTCTAGAGGACCAATACTCACTTTACTTACTCTTTTCCTATTTAAGTACCTGTAGAAACTCTTGCCATCCGTTTTTACATTTCTAGCTAGCTCCCTCTCACTCTAACGTCTTTCTCCTGATTAATCTTTTAGTCATTTCTGCCGTTCTTTATATTCTGTCCAATGATCTGTCCTGCCACTTATCTTTTGCAGAGTTGTATGCTTTTTCCTTAAGTTTGATGCTTTCCTTAGCATCTCTAGTTAACCATGGATGGTGGGTCCTCCCCTTAGAACTTTTCTTTATAGTAGGAATGTACTTATTCTGAATACTCTGAAATATCCCCTTAAATGTCTGCCACTGCTTCCCTATTGATCGATCCTCTAGCCTAGTTTCCCAGTTCACTTCAACTAGCTCAGCTTTCATCCCCGCATGGTTGCCCTGATTTAAGTTTAAAATATAGTCTTAGACCCACAAATTTTTTAAGGTGGAGGTAGACAGATTCTTGTTAGGCAAAGGTATCAAAGGTTATCGAGGTTAGATGGGAATGTGGAACTCAAAACACAACCAGATCAGCCATGGCCTTATTGAATGGCGGAACAGGCTCGAGGGGCCGAATGGCCTCCTCCTGTTCCGGTTTCCTATGTTCGTGTGTTCATATATTCATAATCCAGCCTCCATACACCTGAACTGACCTAAAACTCTGCTGCCCATGGTTCTAACTGGCACCAAGTCCCCTATCACCCTCCTGTGCCCACTGACCAACACTGGCTCCCAGTCAAGCAACTCCTCGAATTGAAAACCTTCACCTATTTCAAATCCCTCTGTATCCTCGGCCCTCCTTATCTCTGGAACTGGAGCGAGTGTTCTTGGTTCCTGTGTCAGTTGTGCTGTAGCGAGTTTATTAATGGGATTTTTATTTACGTGAATCTTGAATTATTAACCAGAGGGAATTTAACCTGATTATCATTCACTGCCTCCATCGCTGCTAAATCAGCCACTATTGCCAACGGTCTTGCTTATCCCTCTGGGTTCAGCTCCCAGATGAGGCCGTGATGTGAATGTGATTTATAAAGGAACATTCTACAAAACACAGTCACTTAATTCAGCACAAACCTCCCAGGAGACTGTGGCTGTTACAAATTAAGCAGTGATGTTCAGGCACTGCTGCAAGGCACCAGATTTCTGCCATGCCTTCACATTAACATCTCCGGCATTCATTACCTGTCATAGTCTCCGCACCCTCACCTTCACTTGTAGAATGCAGACGGCACCAGCTAAGGCCAAACTCATTCACCTTGTTGCTTTACTCGGGCAAACGAGTCCAAACCGTTACCTTGTCACAATCACATTGCTCTTTTTTGGGTTCTTGCTGTGCACAACTGGAGAATCGGCCCTTGGTACTGGGGTGGGAAGCCCAGGGCAGGGGCTGGGTGTTGGGGTGCAGTGTGTGAGTATGTTGGGGGTGTGCGTTGCTGCTGGGGTTGGGCTGGTTCTGGGGGTGAGAACCCCTTTCAGTATACAGTTGGGGGTGGGGTAGTGGGGTTTGGCTGGTGCTGGGGGGTGGGTGTTGGGCTGGTTCTAAGGGAGGGAAGCCCCTATCGGTACTAGGGGTGGGGTTGGGGTGTTACTCTGTATCACTGGGGCCTCCTCATCTTTCAACACATTCCCACATGTCATAAACGCTTTAATCATGGGAAAATGGTTCATCTTCAAGGACTAAGAACATTCTGGAAGAATTTGTGTTTTTAAAAGACACTGTCCCTTAAGGGGTTAATGCTAATGAGGACTCTGGTTGCTGCTGTTCCTGGAAAAGACAGCATTTTACAGGAAAAGGTAATTAAGCAGTTTTAAAGCAGCTGGGAACCTCTTGATCCTGGTGGACTGATTACAAAAGGGTCACATGGTTGTTTATGGCTTCAAGAAAAAAGGTCTTGAAAACTGTGTTTAAAAGCTGGGAGACTGGCTTTTGTTTTGTGGAGGAAACTGCTTGAGTAAAGAAGACAACAGCTCCTGAAGATTCTGGCCCAGTCCAAGGCAAAGATTGAATGGAAGTTGCTCCAAAGTCGTTCTACATTCTGAAATTGACTGACTGCAGGTTTTCCTCAAAGCCAGCCTGAAAAGTAGTGTAAGAGTTATCGATTGTTTCGCAGAACAGCGCTAAGAAACAAACTGTATAACCCAGACACCATTTCAAGGACTCCACCATCTATCCTTTTCCCTTAAACCATTGACTTTTAACCATTTGGCAGAATTCCTCGATTTTATTTCATTATTTGTATTTGTGTGTGTGTGTGTGAGAGTGTGTGTTGGTGTGAGTGTGTGTGTGTGTGTGTATGTGAGAGAGAGTGTGGGTGTGTGTGTGTATGTGAGAGTGTGGGTGTGTGTGTATGTGAGACAGAGTGTCTGTGTGTGAGAATGTGTGTGAGAGTGTGTCAGTGTGTGACTGTGTGTGTGTATGTGAGGGGTGTGTGTGAGTGTTTTTGTGACTTGGGTATTTAGAAAGAGTAATTATTATACTTTCATATTTCACGCTGTATGTTAATAAGCTTTGCCTTCTAATTAACAAGTCTGGTTTCATAATAGACTAATAATTTTGTTGTTTACTGAAGTAACCTGGGCATTGAGTGGTCATTCTCAGATTAGGTAAAGCCCAGATTGGCCGTATAGCTAGCTGGAAAAATTATTTAAATATATGTTATTGGAGCGGTGGAACTAGAGACAGACAGTGCACTCCTCCCTCCCGGTCATAACACAGGCCACAGGAGCCTTCTCCTCATTCTGATTTTCACTGCTTCTCCTGCCCTCTGCCATTCACACCTCTTCTACATGTATTTTTATTCTTCATTTTGCCCATTACCATCTCCTGTGGTCTTGCACCATTATCTCTTTAGGGCTAATGAGAGACTGAGTACGGTATTACCCACACAGTGATGTAAGAAAGCATATGACCCACACCCAGGGTCAATCTACGTGGGACAGAGCTGTGCGTACCAGCAAGCATGGAGACAGCTCCAAGCTTGTACCCTTTACTGTAAATTTGTAAATAGTTCTAAGAGTCAGTAAAGACTTACAGTTAACCTATGTAAGACTATGAAGACCTCTTCAGACCTACCGAACTGTATCGAACATGTGGAAAAACCCAAAACGTCACAGAAAATACAGAGAAAAACTAAAATACTGGAGACTGAGAAAAACTCAGCAAAGCAGTCTGACCTGACAGGAAACTCCAGAAGCAGAGACACAGAGGAAAAATCACCAAAAGAAAGGCTTGGAAGCTGGTGGTGGAAACTGAACATTCTTTACTGCAGCAGAAGAATCTATTGCGTCTCCTTTGGAAGTTCAGGTTGTAATCCCGGAGTTAACAGTCCGAGCAGGGGTGGGCTAAATCTTTTGAAACTCCAGGATACAGCAACTCCTGAGAAATCTTTAAGTAATTCAGAGTCAGGCGTGCAGTTTGAAAAAAACCCATCACTAAAACCCAATCCCCGAGTGCCCGGTCAGCACCTGAACATGTGGCATCCAAGCTCACTCCAAAATGGGAAAAATAACTAATTAAATCATCCAGACGCATCGAGACTTCTAAACTCAGCTAAGGAAAGGCAAAAGCCTGGATTCAACAAATTTGCAATTTTAAAGTAAAATGCTGAGCAAGAGACCTGTGCAAGCAGTCTATCCAGGCAGCTATTGTTCATTCTTTTTTTCAAGTTGAGCACGATGCCACCAAAACTGGTAAGCGCCAGAAATCCCTTTGTCTCCAAGTGAACGGTGACGCCATCTTGAAATTCAGAAAGGTCTTAAAGCAGAACCTACGCATGTGAAAACTGAACCGTGGATCAGAATTCCACACTTTCAAATCAATTTAGACTAATCCAAGACACAGCCAGATCAATCACATAATTGGGGACTTTGGGGAAAACATCCCTAAGATACTGCATCGCTTCAGGTTTAAACAAGAAGTTAGAAGCAGAGCAGGTCAGCACATTGCTTTGCTTGGTAGGTTCGATTGCAGACAACATTATTGCAAGACAGGGAATCAATGAATCATCTACTAAATTTGAAGGAGTACTAAAACCTTTCGATGTTTATTTCAATCTAAGAAGCAATAAAATGCTCGAAAGAGCTAAACTTAACAAGCGAGTCCATCAGCCAGGAGAACCTGTCAATTCATTCATCAATGATCTATACAGGTTGGCAGAAAGTTGCAAATATGGAGACTTAAAATCTGAACTCATCAGAGACAGAACAGTGGTAGAAGTAGGAGCGGTCACAGCACTCTCTGACCTCATGTAAGCAAAGGAAGATCTAACCCTGGGAAAGGCAATTCAGATAGTTACAAAAACCGAAAATACTGGAAAAAACTCAGCAGGTCCCGCAGCAACTGTGGAGAGAGGAACAGGTTTAATGTTTCGAGTCCATATGACTCTTCTTCAGAGCTGAAGTGAAGTCTCTCATGTTGGGATGATCATTGCCTGGCGCTTGTGTGGCACGTATGTCACTTGCTACTTCTCAGTCTAAGTCTGGATATTGTCGAGGTCTTTCAGAGGTAGTTAAGTGTTGAATATGTTGGAGTGGGGTTGGAATCAGTTGGGATAGGCTGGACTGGGATAGTAAGAATCCAATTAGATTTTTACAACAATCTGGTAGTTTAATGGTCACAATTTTTATTTAACTAGTTTTATATCTTATATCTGGCGCAGTGGGATTTGCTTCCCCATTCTCTGGATCACTGATCGAGCAACATAATGACTATAATACACACTCAGGATATCACAGTCAGATACACACATAAACCGGTTATCTTGGAGCTGGGGTTATATTTTTGTCACACTCCAATCTGGAGTTTAGAAAGAAGGTGAGAGAAGAGTGAAAATGGTTCGAGCCCGAAGGAGGACTGAGTTAGAGAGTATGAGGCTGTGATAGAGAAACATTTGGGGTTTATTTTCTCAAGGTTGGGAAGAAATGGATTTTTGGTCTTGTTGGTTTACAAAGGGAAGGAAGTGATGCTTCAGTTGGACAGAACCTTGGTTAGACCGCATTGGGAGTAACTTGGTTCAGTGCTAGGATCATAGGAACAGGCGTAGGCCATTCGGCCCCTCGAGCCTGCTCTGCCATTTAACTAGATCATGGCTGATCTCCTACATCAACTCCATCTTCCCAAACTATCCCCGTATCCCTTGATGTTATTGGCATCTAGAAATCTATCAACATCTGCTTTGAACACACTCAATGACTGATCTGCCAAAGCCCTCTGGGGTAGAGAATTCCAAAGATTCACCACCCTCTGAGGGAAGAAATTCCTCCTCATCTCAGTTTTTAAAAAAAATGATTATTCACTTACGGGATATGGGCGTCACTGGCTAGGCCAGCATTTATTACCCATCCCTAACTGCAGCAGGACTCCCTTATACCTGGACTCAGTCCCCTTGCAATAAAGGCCAACAAACCATTCGCCTTCCTGATTGCTGTACCTGCCTGTTAGTTTTTAGTGACTCATGAACAAGGTCACCCAAGTCCTTTTGGACATCAACACTTCCCAACCTCTCATCACTTAAGAAATACTCTGCCTTTCTGTTTTCTCTACTAAAGTGATAACTTGCCCACTCACTTAGTCTGTCTAAATCCCTTTGAATCCTCCTTGCATCCTCCTCACAACTCATGTTCCCACCTAGTTTTGTGTCATCAGCAAACTTGGAAATATTACATTTGGTCCCCACATCCAAATCATTGATATCGATTGTGAACAGCTGTGACCCCAGCACTGATCCCTGTGGTACCCCATTAGGCATAGCCTGCCAACCTGAGAAGGACCCATTTATCCCTACCCTCTGTTTTCTGTCCATTAACTAATCCTCAATCCATGCCAGTATACTACCCCCAATCCCATGAGTTCTAACTTTGTTTATTAACCTCCTGTGTGGGACCTTATCTAAAGCCTTCTGAAAATCTAAATACACCACATCCACTAGTTTTCCTTTAACTATTCTGCTAGTTACATCCTCAAAAAACTCCAACAGGTTTGTCAAACATGATTTCCCTTTCATAAATCCATATTGACTCTGCCCAATCCCACCATTATTTTCTAAATGCTCAGTTATCATACCCATTAGAATAGATTCTAGCATTTTCCCTACTACTGATGTCAGGCTAACAGATATGTAGTTCCCCATTTTCTCTCTCCCTCCTTTCTTAAATAATGGGGTGACATCTGCTACCTTCCAATTCACAGGAACCATTCCAGAATCTATAGAAATTTGAAATATGGTTACCTATGCATCCACTACGTCTACAGCCACCTCTTTCAACACTCTGGGACTTAGTCCATCCGGTCAAGGGGATTTATCAACTTTCAGCCTTTCTGGGCATTGCACCTAAGGACGGGTAGATTGGTCAGGAAGTGGGTGAAGTGCAGGTTCACCACAATGGTACCAGAGCTTAAAGAGTTAAATTGTGAGGCCATGTTGTATAGGCTAGGCTCATATCCTGATGAGCTTAAAGATTAAGGGCTGACCATATTAATGTGTTTAAGAAAGTAAAGGGATAGGGTCAACAGAGAGAAACTATTTTCTCTGCTGGGGGTGGTCCAGAACAAGGGGGCAGAACCTTATAATTGGAGCCAGGCTGTTCTGGGCTGATGTCAGGAAATGAAAATCTGGGGGGGGGATTTTTTCCACAATTGCACTAAGTGCGGTAACAGGCGGGTAAAATGGAATCCTACCCGCCGACGAGAATGACGGGTTTTCATGCCTTATCTTCCCGAGCCCACCTCATTATATATTCACTCCAGTGAAACACGCCATTTCCATGGCGAGCTCTCATTCGTCTGCTCGCCATCACCCCGCTGTTGCATCACGCCGGCCGCCAGCAAAGCGCTCATTGCCACCGGCTCACCACTGCTGCCCGGGAGACATGGCCAGCAAAGGAGAAAAGACTGCAGCCCCCCCGCTTCAACAACAGGTCCCTCGAGCGACTGCTGGATGCCGTGGAGGCTGCCGGGATGTGCTCTACCCCCGCTCTAGTCACAGGATGGGTAGCAATGTCACCAATCCAGCTTGGGAGGCGGTGGCAGCGGTGGTCAGCGTGAATGACTGCAGAGGAGGACAGACACCCAGTGCCGCAAAAGGATGAATGATCTCCTCTGTTCTGCCAGGGTAAGTCACTCTTTTCATCGCCCACAACTCACACACTCACAAACCCATCACACATCCACAGGGCCCTCACTCACTGTCAGTGCAAGGGACATCACCATTCACTCTCTCACACATACCATCATTGTCCTCATCCCGTCCATGGGACCACTCACCACCCACACAGGCCAGGCATACTCATCATCTGGCCCAGCAGGCATCCTGATACACTCTCTCCATCTCTATCCATGCAGGACAAACTGGCTCACAACAGGAGGGAAAGGTCACAGACAGGTGGGGGGATGCCAGAGATCAAAGTTCTGACAGAATTTGAAAACAGAGCCATCCAGCTGGCCGGCGATGACCGGGACCGGTCCTGTGCTGACGGTGAGGTCGGCGCTGCTCTACCTTGTGAGGATCCAGCAGTGCAACATCCATCAGATAACCATACTGTGAGTGATGTGTCCTGTTTCACAGGCCACTGCCCTGCACTCATTATCTCCCCTTGCTCTCACAGGCACATCTGGGAAACAGCCGACAGAGTCCATGACCCAGGGCCTCCAATCAAGTCCTGAAGAAACCTCTGAAGAGGAATCTGAAGGCACCTTCCCTGAAGTCCCGTCACAGTGCTCACCCATACCCTCCACCAGCGCAGAGACACACACCTCGGTGGGACCTAGCTTTAGAGTAGCCTCGGAATTACAATCTGGTAAGCGCTTCACACTTTCTGATCCACAGCAGGCAGCGGCAGGGACTTCCCAGGTCCCCGACACTCAGAGGAGCTGCTGGAGACCAGAACGTTGCTGAGCCTGAGTCAGATGATGAGCCTCTGGACTCGGTCATGTCACAGTTGCTGGAGCTTCAAAGGCAAGCTCGGGAACATCAGGAAGGGATGTCCGCTGCACTCCTCAGATTGCAAGGCACGATGGAGGAGTCCGTCCGTCTTCTGATTTGGTCAGTGGTCAGGGACAGGAAGGTGTGGCTGTGAGTGAGGCAGGTAAGGGGATCAAGAAGGTGGGAGTGGAGAAGCCTCAGACTTTTCAATAGTCCAACAGGTTCAAGGTTCTTGCAACCTGTATGTATGAAAGTGGTGCCTGCAAGGTGGATGAGAAAACTGACCATAGCACCATGGTACAGGAAGCCATTCAAGCAGGGGGAGTTAATAGGAATGTAGTGGCAGTTGGGGACTGTATAGTCAGGGGGATAGACACAGTTCTCTGCAGTTGAGAGTGGGAATCCAGCCAGCTATGTTGCCTGCCCAGCGCCAGGGTTTGAGGCATCTGCTCTGCACTGGAGAAGAACTTGTAGTGGGAGGGGGAGGATCCAGTGGTCGTGGTTCATGTAGGTACCAACGACATAGGCAGACCAGGAAAGAGGTTCTGCAAAGCCAGTGTGAGGAGCTAGGGGCTAAAATAAAATGCAGGACCTCAAAGATAATGATCTCTGGATTACTACCGTAGCCACGAACAAATTGGCATAGGGTAAATCAGATTAGGGAGATGAATGGCATAGGGTAAATCAGATTAGGGAGATGAATGGCATAGGGTAAATCAGGTTAGGGAGATGAATGGCATAGGGTAAATCAGATTAGGGAGATGAATGCATTGCTCAAGGACTGGTGTGGGAGAAATGGGTTTCGATTCATGGGGCACTGGCAGTACTGAGGAAAGTGGGAGCTGTACCATTGGGATGGTCTATACCTGAATCATGCTGGGACCAGTGTTCTGGTGGGTTGGATAACTAGGTCGATAGAGAGGTCTTTAAACTAAAGAGTAGGGGCAAGAGATCAAGCTTGGGAAGATATGAAAAACTAAGGCGACAAGACTAGGTAAGAGAGCAAGGTAGCAATAAGTGAAATGATGAGCAGAGTGTGGAAGGTGGGGACAGAGTGTACAAACCTAAGAGTGCACCAGCAGATAAGACTAGAGGTTACAAAAATAGTAAAAAGACAAAACTAAAGGCTCTGTATCTGACTGCATGTGATATTTGTAACAAAATAGATGAATTGATAGCACAAATAGAAATAAGTACATATGATCTAATAACCATTACAGAGACATGGCAGAGACATGATAAAGACTGGGACCTGAATACCCAAGGGTACATGACATTTAGGAAGGACAGAAAGCTAGGAAAAGGTGGAGGGGTAGCTCTGTTAATTAAGGATGACGTTACTACAATAGAGAGATGACCTTAGTTCTGGAGATCAAGGTGTAGAATCAGATTGGATACAGATGAGAAATAGTAAAGATGAGAAGTCACTTGTGGGAGTGGTCTATAGGCCCCCTAACAGTGACCACACTGTAGGATGGGATAAACAGGAAGAAATAATGGGGACTTATGAGAAAGATACAGTGATTTTAATCTACATATAGATTGGAGAAACCAGATTGTCAAAGGTAGTTTGGAAGATGAGTTAATATAATGTTTTTGGAACAGTTTCTTAGAGCAGCACATTGTAGCACCAACCAGAGAGCAGACTATACTAGATTGGGTAATGTGTAATGAGACAGGATTAATTAATGACCTTGTACCCACTATGTAGCATTGATCATAATATGATTGAATTTCACTTTCAGTTTGAGGGAGGGAAGAATGGATCTAAGACTAGTGTTTTAAACTAGTCAATTATTAGTCAATTCAAGGGCAATTATGAGGGCATGAAAGCAGAGCTGGTGAAAGTGAACTGGAAAATTAGGTTAAGGGGTAGGTCAGTAGAGATGCAGTGGCAGACATTTAAGGAGATATTTTAGAACACTCAGAAAAGATACATTCCAGTGAGAAAGAAAGACTGTAAGGGAAGGACACACCATCCGTGGCTGACCAAGGAAGTTGAAGATAGTATCAAATGAAAGAATAAGTGTATAATTCCGCAAAGCTGAGCGGCAGGTCAGAAGATTGGACAGAATATAAAGAACAGCAAAGAATGACTGAAAGATTCATAACGAGGGAAAGATTAGAGTATGACAGAAAACTAGCTAGAAATATTTTTTGTCTGTCTTCACTGTGGAGGATACAAATAATATCCCAGGAATAAGTGTGCATCGAGAGGTGAAAGGGAGGGAGCAGCTAAAAACAATTACTATCAGCAGGGAAAGGGTACTGAGCCAATTATTAGAACTAAAAGCTGACAAGTCCCCAGGTCCTAAACTGTGAAGAGGACATAAGAATCTGCAGAGGGATTTAGACAGGTTAAACGAGTGGGGCAGAAATGTGGCAGATAGAGTATAATGTGGGAAAATGTGAACTTGTTCACTTTGGCAGGAGGAATAGAAAAGCAGATTATTATTTAAATGGGGGGAAGTTGTAGAACTCTGAGGTACAGAGGGATCTGGGTGTCCTGGTACATGAACCAGGAAAAGTTTGTTTGCAGGAACAGCAAGTGATCAGGAAGGTAAATGGAATGTTGGTGTTTATTGCCAGAGGAATGGAATATAAAAGTAGGGAAGCTTGGCTACAGCCGTACAGGACTGGGTGAGACCACATCTGGAGTCTGTGTGCAGTTTTGGTCTCCTTATTTAAGAAAGGATTTAATTGCATTAGAAGCAGTTCAGAGAAGGTTCACGTGACTGATTCCTGGGCTGGGGTGTGCGGGGGTGTGAGGGGAGGGGGGAGTTACCTTACGAGAAAAAGGTTTTTTTAATCCATTCATGGGATGTGGGCTTCGCTGGCTGGGCCCAGCATTTATTACCCATCCCTAGTTGCCCTTGAGAAGGTGGTGGTGAGCTGCCTTCTTGAACTGCTGCAGTCCATGTGGTCAGTAGAGATGCAGTGGCAGACATTTAAGGAGATATTTTAGAACACTCAGAAAAGATACATTCCAGTGAGAAAGAAAGACTGTAAGGGAAGGACACACCATCCGTGGCTGACCAAGGAAGTTGAAGATAGTATCAAATGAAAGAATAAGTGTATAATTCCGCAAAGCTGAGCGGCAGTGCAGTGCAGTTAGGGTGGGAGTTCCAGGATTTTGACCCAGGGACAGTGAAGGAACGGCGATATATTTCCCAGTCAGGATGGTGAGTGACTTGGAGGGGAATTTCCAGGTGGTGGTGTTCCATATCCTTCCAGGTGGCAGTGGCCATGGGTTTGGAAGGTGCTGTCTAAGGAGCCTTGGTGAATTCCTGCAGTGCATCTTGTAGATGGTACACACTGCTGCTACTGTGCATCGGTTGTGGAGGGAGTGAATGTTTGTGGTTGGGGCGCCAATCAAGCGGGGCTGCTTTGTCCAGGATGGTGTCAAGTTTCTTGAGTGTTGTGGGAGCTGCACTCATCTAGGTAAATGGATGGACAGACTGGGCCTGTGTCCACTGGAGTTTAGAAGAATGAGAGGTGATCTTATTGAAAAGTGTGAGATCCTGAGGGGGTTTGACAGGGTGGATGCTGAGAGGATGTTTCTCCTTGTGAGGGTGACCAGAACACGGTATAAAAATAAGGGGTTTCCCCTTTACCATGGAGATGAGAGGAAATTTTTTCTCTTAGACGGTCCTGAATGTTTGGAGCTCTCTTCCCTGGAGAGCAGTGGAGGCAGCGTCAATGGATATTTTTAAGGCAGAGGTAGATAGATTCTTGACTAACAAGGGAGTCAAAGGGTATCAGGGGTATGTGGAATGTGGAGTTGACGCCACAATCAGATCAGACATGATCTCATTGCACGGCGGAGCAGGATCAAGGGGCTGAACGGCCTATTCCTGCTCCCAATTTGTATGTTTGTATGTTTGTGTGTTTGTGTGTTTGTGTGTTCTTTTGCCAATCATAAATGTGTTTCCTTCAGATTATTGATCCTCTGCCACAGGAGACAGTTCCTCCTGGTTTACCCTGTCTGAATCCTGTACAGGACGAGTGTAGTTTCACGTGAGGTCAGGAATTAAACCACCCCCTCTCAAACCTCCCAGAGGGTACAGCATCTTTGCTCAGGGAAGGTTTACAGTCACCCTGTTCTCATCGAGGCTCTAGCAGTTTTACATTGCCCAGAGTCAGGACCCTTGTTCAGTGCATCAACTTTGACCATCAGTATCCGTGTCCTGTTTGTGATTAGGACAATATCGAAGATGTTGAGGAGAAACTGATGGATGTGATGTGAGAGTGTGATTGACAAGGTGTGTTTATGGACAGTCTGGGATTGACAGCCCAGTTTCACATTGTGAGTGATGAGATTGGTTTAATGCTGTGTATTTGACAGGCCTCTTCATTGTGATGTCACCCCAGGACTTTTCTAGAATGTGTTCAGAATTGTATTCAGGGTAATACAGAGTAAGGAGGGAGCAGGGCACAGTTGTCAGTCAAAAGGATATTTGGGATGTTCCTGTCAATCTCAGTGAGCGGGATCAGGACAAGAGAAAAAAACTCGATCCAAATCCTTTTCTAGGAGGGAGGGAGGAATAGGCAAAGCCCCATGAATACGGCGCTGTTTACATCTGATTCCCACTCCAAGAACAAGTGAAACAAGGAACCAATTCTCTCCATTACCTGTGGAACTGGTACCTGGTTTGACTAGTTGCCTTTCAGATGTGCTGTCTTCTGGCTCGATGAAGTTTCTCTTACTCTATGAGTGATTTGGACAGAGTCAATATTTAGTTTTTCCTAAAATTGTTTATTTATACTGTTTGCATACAAGAATTCATGTTGAGTACACTATTCCCTGGACACAGACTTCGGTGTCTTGTTCCCTTGGAGCCTCTTGGTCATCTCACCCTGAAGTCAGGCTGACATCATCATTAACATTGTTGTCTAATTAACACAACCATTAACGCTTTACATGGGCCCCCAAGTGTCTCAAAACTTAGATTATTTTGTTAAACTGTTTATATTCCCACTATCTCCCCCATATCCTAACCTCACAGCTTGAGCCTGTTTGGTGCTTTTGTGACAATGGCTGATCTCGTCCTGAGCGTTCTTGGTGAGGCTGCTCAGTTCCTGGACTCGAGCATCGCTCTCCTTGAATTGTTTACTGTAGAGTCTGTCACATCATCCCCATCAGAGTGAGAGCAGAGAGGCCAGAAAATCAACACGAGAAGTGGCGAGAGCTCTGAGGGCAGAGGGGGCAGCGGAGATAATTCAGAGAGCAGAGGGACCAGTGGAGAGAGAGAGAGGAGAGTCAGAGCTGAGTTAGGAAACAGCATTCGAGGTGTGACCTCACAGAAAACTCGTTAGTTACTTGGCTGATGAGTATTGCGGCTTAGGGACTGAATCTCAACAACTAAAACATCAATAATAAAAATATCAAGTAATAGTGAGGAACAAATGAGTAGCTGGTGAATATTATCCTTTTTATTTTTAACTAACATTTATTACAACTAGTAATATGTATTAAGTATCAGTAGGATTTATCAGTACTAGTGAGGTGTATTAGAATTGGTAAGGTTTTGTTTCTAGCAGTAGCAACGTTAAACTAATAAATAAAGGAATTGCAGGGCTGCTCCAAGTTCGAGAGTGTACATCCTGTGCTGTGTGGGAACTCCAGGTTGCTTCCCGTGTCCTGGATAAATATTTGTGCAGGAAGTGTTAGTTGCAGCAGATTAAGCTCTGGGTTTTGGAACTTGAGCAGCAGCTGGCATCACTGCTGTGCATCTGTGAGGCTGAGATCTTTGTGGATAGCACATTTATAGATGTGGTCATCCCATAGCTTAAGAGTATGCAGGGAGAGATGGAAGGAATGACCACCAGACAGTCAAAACTGGACAGGCAGGTAGTGAAGCAGCCCCTGAGTGCATCCCACTCTCCAAGTGAGCAGAGGGACCAGCGGCGAGAGTTCCCAGATTGGAGGGGCTGCAGATGGTATTCGGTTCTGAACACTGATGAGACTGTTGGTTCACCTGGGAAATGCAACCAGAGTCAAGACCACAGCACTGCAGGTGGCTCAACTGCACAAGGGGATGTAAGGAAGTCGGGAAGAGCAATAGTGATAGGCGATGTGATAGTTAGGGAACAGAAAGGTATTTCTGTGGCTGCAGATGTGAATCCAGGATGATGTGTTATCCCCCTGATGCCAGGGTGAAGGATTTCACTGAGCAGCTGCAGAGCACCCTGAGGTGGGGGAGGGTGAACAGCCAGAGGTCATGGTCCACATTGGTACCAAAGGCATAGGTAGAAGGAGGGACGTGGTCCTGCAATCAGAATTTAGGAAGCTAGGTAGAAAATTAGCAAGCAGGACCTCAAAAGTAGCAATCTCCAGATTACTCCTGGTGCCACACGCAAGTGAGTGCAGAAATAGGAGAGTAAGACAGGTGAATGTGTGGCCCGAAAGATGGTGCAGGAGGGAGGGCTATAGATTCCTGGGACACTGGGACTGGCTCTGGGGGAGATGGAACCTGTACAAGCCGGACGGGTTGCATCTTAACAGAACTGGGACTGAGTTCCTTGCGGGGCATTTTACTAGTGCTGTTGGGTAGGGTTTAGATTTAAACTAACTCGGCAGGGGAGTGGAAACCAGGAGAGAATATTCTCTTTTTTAATTCTTTCGTGTGATGTGGGCTTCGCTGGCTGGGCCAGCGTTTATTGCCCATCCCTAGTTGCCCTTGAGAAGGTGGTGGTGAGCTGTCTTCTTGAACAGCTGCAGTCCATGTGGTGTAGGTACACCCACAGTGCTGTTAGCAAGAGAGTTTCAAGATTTTGACTCAGCGACAGTGAAGGAACTGCGATATATTTCCAAGTCAGGATGGTGAGTGACTTGGAGGGGAACTTCCAGGTGGTGGTGTTCCCATCTATCTGCTGCCTTTGTCCTTTTAGATGGTAGTGGTCGTGGGTTTGGAAGGTGCTGTCGAAGAAGCCTTGGTGAGTGTCTGCAGTGCATCTTGTAGATGGTACACACGCTGCTGCGACTGTGCGTTGGTGGTGGAGGGAGTGAATGTTTGTGGATGTGGTGCCAATCAAGTGGGCTGCTTTGTCCTGGATGGTGTCCAGCTTCCTGAGTGTTGTGGGAGCTGCACTCATCCAGACAAGTGGGGAGTATTCCATCACACTCCTGACTTGTGCCTTGTAGATGGTGGTCAGGCTTTGGGGAGTCAGGAGGTGAGTTACTCACTGCAGGATTCCTAGCCTCTGACCTGCTCTTGTAGCCACAGTATTTATATGGTGTTAGGAAATAGAGATAGTTTAAGTAAGTTATATTTGTATTTTGTGTGTGTTAGGAATGAGTTTTAGCTTTAAAGTTTCAGTTTGATTTGTATTTCTGTATCTGTGCGTTAAGAAAGGTCAGCTGCAGTTTTAAAACGTTAAAAAGGTGCTTGCTTTTCTAATGAGAGTTTATGGCTTAAGCAGTTAAGTAAACAAACAAGAGTAGAAGAATTAGGCTGTTGCCTAGCAACAGGTGCCCAGTGAGGCAGGCCCCTCCCACAGACACACACACAAAAAGCAGTTTGTTTTGGAAACTGTTGGAGTTCAGCAGGTTTTGAAGATACCTGCCAGGCAGGAGCAGCCTAGAAGGGGCAGATAGTCAGCTCCAAGCTAACGTTGGTTGAAAGCAACTGCCAGAGAGAGATTGGAGCAAATGGGACAAAAAGCCAGCCTCAAGCTAAAGAAAACACCCCAATCCAAGGGAGTGGAACAAGAGAAAGTCCCAAGCAGATCTTCTAGTCAAAGGAAGGACAGGAACCAGGAAAGGGTCCTGTTAAGTGAAGTTAAGAGTGAGGGGCAGGCAGAGAAAAGCTCCAAGCTTCAGATTTAAAGAGACAAAAGCTGCAGAAAGCAGATTTAAAGCGAGCACAGCTTACAAGAGGCAAGAAAGTCCAAAGAGACAACTGAAGGTCTGTAACTCTTTACTATGGGCATGTGAAGTGGTGGTACTATTGATGGCTGAGTCAGTGATAGAGAGTGCGTAGAAAACAGCTTGAATGCATGGGGTGACCCAGGGAAGAGGAACATTGAAAGGAGAGTTCAAAACCCTGGAGGTGAACCCTTGCGGAAGGCGCCTGAGAGAAAGTGTTGGTTTGGGAGAAGATTCCAGGGCGAGGTATTGGAGAGTGGACATTGGAAACCCTCGTGTGAAAGATGGAGTTCAGTGAGGCCGGTTGGCTCACGGTGTGACAAGCGTCTTGGGGGAGTTGAGGAGAGATCCACAGCATCTGGTTGAGGTGGCATCTGTCACTTGGTTTCAGAGTTTGGTCCACAGGTCACCTATTGGTTTACATGGACTGTGTACTTACTGTGAACATTAGTGTATAAGATAGCTTTTTTGTAATTTGTGTTATCCTTACGAATCTGTATATATCTGTAAAGGTATAGTTGTGGGGGTGAAGGAGTATTGTAATATAGTTCATTTTTCTTGTTGAATAAATGTTTTATTCTTTTGTTAAAAGTTCATTAGGTGACTCCTGTGACCCTGTTCAGTAGCTACTCTCCCATGTATCTAAACAAACAAATAAAAGTTAGGATCTATCAAGCTGGGTTCCACTCTGGGATCGGGCTTGTCCAGGGGTGACCTCAGATGGGGACCGTAACATGGCTAGTCCAGTTCTGTTTCTGGTCAATCCCCAGGATGTTGACCCCAATGCCAATCCAAAATGTTCTTTCATAGAACGTGGGTTGTTGTCCAAGGCTACCTCACCTGGAATGCCATGTGCAGAGTAAATGTGTTTCAGAGCTTTTACCACAGCTCCTGTGGCTGTGAGATGGATTCTGCTGATTTCCAACCAGCGAGAGTAATACTCAATGATTCTGAGGTAGATTTTCCCTCTGAAGTCAAACAGATCCATTCCTCACCTTCACCAAGGTCTGGCTGGAATTGCCGATGGCAGTGCTGGTTCTGTTGTTCTGGGCTGTTGATGGTATAAATATGGCAGGTTGAAATAAGTTCTTTGATGGTGTTTGAAATCCCTGGCCACATACTGATTGTGGTGCCTGTGCCCTGCACAGGATGTTGGCATTGAAAGATTTCTGGCGCAGAGGATATGCCAAGGGGAAGTCGATTGAAACAAAAGCGACCAAAGGAGGTGGTAAACATTGTGAACAACCATGATTCTTGGTCAAGGGCAAGATGCTAAAAGCTGCTGTTGGCATCCAGCTTCATAAAAAGAACACTTTTGGACAACTTCACCAGACTGTCATCAACAAAAGACAGCAGGCGTCTCTCTCTCTCTCTGTGAACAGCTTTATTTAGCTGTGTCAGGTCAGCACAGAGGCTAATTTCACCATGAGGCTTAGGAACCATCACTAGCCCTGAGCAGCATTGTGTAGGCACTGGGCCAGGAGAGATCACTCCTTGATGCAGCATCCTGTTACTTTGCTCTTTGACTTTCTCGATCAGTAGGTGTGGTACCCTCCTGGGGTAAATAAGCAGACAGGTTTGGCACCCGAGAGTAGAGAGATGTGATACTCACTTTTAAGCTTTCCCAGATGCTGGAACAACTTAGGATCTTCATTCTTAAAAACAGCTCCACTGTCATCCTGTGTTACATCATCAGCCTTTTGCCAGAGACCAAGTCCTGAATAGACTGCCCTGCTGAGCAGGGGGAGGTACTGGTTCTGGCAAACGTAAGGATTCCATTAATTTCTTCATCTTTATGTCTAAGGGATGTAGTGCTCTGACCTTCACTTTAATGTCTGTGTCCCCTGGCCCCTGTAACTTTACTTTTGATGGCTGGAACTCATACATCAAAAAGTCATTCAAATTTGTCGAATAAGGACTGTGACCTCAGCCCCAGTGTCCAGTTTAAATTATGTTCTACATCCTTTGACTTCCAGCTCTACAGACCAGAACTGCTTATTGGGATCTTTGATTTCTCCTGGAAATTGTCAGGTTGAGATACTGGAATTCAAAATGGTTGGAAACTTATTCCAGTTTTCTGCTTTTAAATTATGCGACAGATCTGCCTAATTGTTCGAAATGTCCGGTCACGACACAGAGAAAGCATTTGGGCTCTCGCTGCTGAGGATTCTCCTTGGCAACGCTGCTTTTCGGTGTCACATCTGGAATATTTTAAAATAGGTGGAAGGGGTCTTCCCACACCTTTGGGGGTTTCAACACACCTCACCTCGGGAGTTCAGCTCTCTTGTCCATGTCTGAACCAAGGTCAGGAGTCGAGTGGCCCTGGCAGAACCCAAACTGGGTGTCAGTGAGCAGGTTATTGCTAAGTAAGTGCCGCTTGATAGCACTGTTGATGACCCCTTCCATCACTTTACTGGTGATGGAGAGTAGACTGATGGGGCGGTAATTGGCCGGGTTGGATTTGTCCTGCTTTTTGTGTACAGGACATACCTGGGCAATTTTCCACATAGCTGGGTAGATGCCAGTGTTGTAGCTGTACTGGAACAGCTTGGCTAGGGGTGTGGCAATCGAGTGGTTAGGCTGTGGAATACATTGTCTGAGAGTGTGGTGGAGACAGGGTCAATCGAGTGGTTAGGATCTGGAATGCACTGTCTGAGAGTGTGGTGGAGACAGGGTCAATCGAGTGGTTAGGATCTGGAACGCACTATCTGAGAGTGTGGTGGAGACAGGGTCAATCGAGTGGTTAGGGTTTGGAATGCACTGAGAGTGCGTTGGAGACAGGGTCAATCGAGTGGTTAAGATCTGGAATGCACTGGCTGAGAGTGTGGTGGAGACAGGGTCAATCGAGTGGTTAGGGTCTGGAATGCACTGTCTGAGAGTGTGGTGGAGACAGGGTCAATCGAGTGGTTAGGATCTGGAATGCACTGTCTGAGAGTGTGGTGGAGACAGGGTCAATCGAGTGGTTAGGGTCTGGAATGCACTGTCTGAGAGTGTGGTGGCGACAGGGTCAATCGAGTGGTTAGGATCTGGAACGCACTGTCTGAGAGTGTGGGGGAGACAGGGTCAATCGAATGGTTAGGATCTGGAATGCACTGTCTGAGAGTGTGGGGGAGACAGGGTCAATCGAGTGGTTAGGATCTGGAATGCACTGTCTGAGAGTGTGGGTGAGACAGGGTCAATCGAGTGGTTAGGGTCTGGAATGCACTGCCTGAGAGTGTGGTGGAGACAGGGTCAATCGAGTGGTTAGGATCTGGAATGCACTGTCTGAGAGTATGGTGGAGACAGGGTCAATCGAGTGGTTAGGATCTGGAATGCACTGTCTGAGAGTGTGGTGGAGACAGGGTCAATCGAGTGGCTAGGATCTGGAATGCACTGTCTGAGAGTGTGGTGGAGACAGGGTCAGTTGAGTGGTTAGGATCTGGAATGCACTGTCTGAGAGTGTGGTGGAGACAGGGTCAATCGAGTGGCTAGGATCTGGAATGCACTGTCTGAGAGTGTGGTGGAGACAGGGTCAGTTGAGTGGTTAGGATCTGGAATGCACTGTCTGAGAGTGTAGTGGAGACAGGCTTAATCGAGTGGTTAGGGTCTGGAACGCACTGTCTGAGAGTGTGGTGGAGACAGGGTCAATCGAGTGGTTAGGGTCTGGAATGCACTGCCTGAGAGTGTGGGGGAGATAGGGTCAATCGAGTGGTTAGGGTCTGGAATGCACTGCCTGAGAGTGTGGGGGAGATAGGGTCAATCGAGTGGTTAGGGTCTGGAATGCACTGCCTGAGAGTGTGGTGGAGACAGGGTCAATCGAGGCTTTCAGAGGGAATTGGAAAAACAGCTGAAGAGAAAAGTAATTTAACGGGCTACAGTGCAAGGGTCAGAAAGTCGGAGCCGCTAAATTCCTTTTACCTAGAGCCAGCAGAATAACGATGGGCGAAATGGCCTCCTACTATACTGTAATGATTTTAGGATTCTAATTCATGGTCACCGTAGTCAGAATCGGAATGTGGCGTGTTGGGAATGTGTAATGGGCATCATCATATTAATTATTTTTTTTATTCATTCACAGGATGTGGACTCCTCTGGCTGGGTCAGCATTTATTGCCCATCCCTAGTTGCCCTTGAGAAGGTGGTGGTGAGCTGTCTTCTTGAACCGCTGCAGTACATGTGGTGTAGGTACACCCACAGTGCTGTTAGGGAGGGAGTTCCATGATTTTGACCCAGTGACAGTGAAGGAACGGCGATATATTTCCAAGTCAGGATGGTGAGTTACTTGAAGGGGAACTTCCAGGTGGTGGTGTTCCCATCTATCTGCTGCCCTTGTCCTTCTAGATGGTAGTGGTCGTGGGTTTGGAAGGTGCTGTCAAGTGAGCCTTGGTGAGTTGCTGCAGTGCATCTTGTAGATGGTACACACGCTGCTACTGTGCATCAGTGGTGGAGGGAGAGAATGTTTGTGGATGGGGTGCCAATCAAGTGGGGCTGCTTTGTCCTGGATGGTGTCAAGTTTCTTGAGTTTTGTGGGAGCTGCAGTCATCCAGACAAGTGGAGAGTATTCCATCACACTCCTGACTTGTGCCTTGTAGATGGTGGACAGGCTTTAGACAGTCAGGAGGTGAGTTACTCATCGCACGATTCCTAGCCTCTGACCTGCTCTTGTAGCCACAGTATTTATATGGTTAGTCCAGTTCAGTTTCTGGTCAATGGTAACCCCCAGGATGTTGACAGTGGGGGATTCAGTGATGGTAATGCCATTGAATGTCATGGGGTGATGGTTGGATTCTCTCTTGTTGGAGATGGTCATTGCCTGACACTTGTGTGGTGTGAATGTTACTTGCCACTTGTCAGCCCAAGCCTGGATATTGTCCAGGTCTTGCTGCATTTGGACATGGACTGCTTCAGTATCTGAGGAGTTGCGAATTGTGCTGAACATTGTGCAATCATCAGCGAATATCCCCACTTCTGACCTTATGATGGAAGGAAGGTCATTGATGAAGCAGCTGAAGATGGTTGGGCCGAGGACACTACCCTGAGGAACTCATCCATGTCCCCTGCCTAAATCTATCAATCCCCTTTCAGGTTCACAATCAGCGCTCACCCCTCCTCATGCCCACTTTTTACTATTTAGATAATGAGAGAAGACTTTTGGATTCCCCTTTGAATTAGCTGCCAGTATCTTCTTATGCTCTCTTTTTGCTTTTCTTATTTCCTTTTTCATTTCCCCTCTGAGTTTTCCACACTCAGCCTAGTTCTCACTTGTTATTCCCACCTGAGATCAGTCATACACACCCAACATCTGCTTCATCTTACCCTCTGTCACCAGTCTCGAAAATTACTCATTGTATTGGACATGCACTGTCTCATGACTGATTAAATTATCTGCTTTAAAATGATTGAAGACTGCACACAATCTTGCCCTCAGTAGCCACACTGTTGTCCAGTGAATGTGCAGTACCCTGTCCCGTCTCACCAAGCAACTCTCGGATCTGTTCTTCTGGGATTCTGTGTGGACATTGCCAGATACAGAACAGACATTCAGACTCATCTCAGAGGCTCAGATTCTTGATTTCTCACAGTTGAGCAGAGAATTCTGGAATGATACACACAGAACGAAGCAGTTGATGCACTCGTTTCCCCCCAGCATCACCCTGCAAATTAAAATAATTATCAAACTGCCTCTTCAAAGATCTTAATGAATCTGGTTTCCAGCACCCTTTCAGGCTGCATATTCCAGATCACAGCAACTCGATCTGTAAATGGCTCCGCATGTTACCTTTTCTTTTGTAATTATAATGGTGCTAATGTAGTAAAACACCCGTGGAGTACACAGGAGCCTTCGATCAAAAAGAAATAGATAGCAGCTGGAGATAGGAGGCATTAGGACAGATTGTGACCGTGTGGAGAGATCGTGGAACCCAGACATGTCCAGCTTTAATCTGACTGATGTCCGTATATGAGTGAATGGACAAACTGGAATGAGATGGTTTTCACTATTACACTGGCCCAGGAGGTAAGTGGAGATTTAAATTCATACTCCACTCAGCAGCCTTCGATTAATGGAACTCATTATCCACAGTAATTTGCTCTAAAAGGAGAGATGAATTAAATTGTTCTCAGGAAGTCGCTGGAACTACATTCTGCTTTGAACTTCATTAAAGTGAGAATTAGCATATAAGCAATTTTCCATTAACCCTTTACTCACAGCACAAATACAAACTACCCAGTGGTGGGGTGACCACTGGTGACTTTCCAACTCTGGCTGGGAGTGAAAAATGTAGTTTCTGAGCAGGAATCTCAAACACATCCCAACAATTCCCCGGCTTCAGACCAGACCACAGGGAGAGTCACATTCATCACCATTGCTGCCCGAACCGGGCCAGATTGGGAACTGACCAACTCCTCTCTCCATGGGCTGTCCGCGGGTTTGACTCAAACACATTCTCTTCCCCTTTCCTCTTCTTCAATCTTTCCCCCTCCCACTCCCCTACTCCCCTCCCACTCCCCTCACACTCACACTCCCCTCCCACTCCCCTCCCACTCCCCTCCCACCCTTCCACTCCCCTCCCACCCTCCCACTCCCCTCCCACCCTCCCACTCCCCTCCCACTCCCCCACTCCCCTCCCACTCCCCTCCCACTCCCACACTCCCCTCCCCCTCCCACCCCCCTCCCACTCCCCCACTCCCCTCCCACTCCCCCACTCCCCTCCCACTCCCCTCCCACTCCCACACTCCCCTCCCCCTCCCACCCCCCTCCCACTCCCCCACTCCCCTCCCACTCCCCTCCCACTCCCACACTCCCCTCCCCCTCCCACCTCCCTCCCACACCCCCACTCCCCTCCCACGTGCACACTCCCCTCCCACACTCCCCTCCCACTCCCCTCCCAAACCCATCCCACTCCCCTCCCACTCCCCTCCCACACCCAAACTCCCCTCCCACTCCCCTCCCACTCCCACACTCCCCTCCCCCTCCCACCCCCCTCCCACACCCCCACTCCCCTCCCACGCGCACACTCCCCTCCCACTCCCCTCCCAAACCCATCCCACTCCCCTCCCACACCCCCACTCCCCTCCCACACTCCCCTCCCCCTCCCACTCCCCTCCCAAACCCATCCCACTCCCCTCCCACCCTCCCACTCCCCTCCCACACCCACACTCCCCTCCCACTCCCCTCCCACACTGCCCTCCCACTCCCATACTCCCCTCCCACTCCCACACTCCCCTCTCCCTCCCACCCCCCTCCCACTCCCCCACTCCCCTCCCACTCCCCTCCCACGCGCACACTCCCCTCCCACACTCCCCTCCCCCTCCCACCCCCCTCCCACACCCCCACTCCCCTCCCACGCGCACACTCCCCTCCCACTCCCCTCCCAAACCCATCCCACTCCCCTCCCACACCCCCACTCCCCTCCCACACTCCCCTCCCCCTCCCACTCCCCTCCCAAACCCATCCCACTCCCCTCCCACTCCCCTCCCACGCCCCCACTCCCTTCCCACGCCCACACTCCCCTCCCACGCCCACACTCCCCTTCCACGCCCACACTCCCCTCCCACGCCCCCACTCCCTTCCCACGCCCACACTCCCCTCCCACGCCCCCACTCCCTTCCCACGCCCACACTCCCCTCCCACTCCCCCACTCCCCTTCCACGCCCACACTCCCCTCCCACGCCCCCACTCCCTTCCCACGCCCACACTCCCCTCCCACACCCCCACTCCCCTTCCACGCCCACACTCCCCTCCCACGCCCACACTCCCCTCCCACGCCCACACTCCCCTTCCATGCCCACACTCCCCTCCCACACCCCCACTCCCTTCCCACACCCACACTCCCCTTCCACGCCCACACTCCCCTCCCACTCCCCTCCCACACCCACACTCCCCTCCCACACCCCCACTCCCTTCCCACACCCACACTCCCCTTCCACGCCCACACTCCCCTCCCACTCCCCTCCCACACCCACACTCCCCTCCCACACCCCCACTCCCTTCCCACACCCACACTCCCCTCCCACACTCCCCTCCCACTCCCCTCTGGGAAAATGTGAAGTTGTTCACTTTGGCAGGAAGAATAAAAAAGCCGAGTATTACTTAAACAGAGAACGGCTGCAGAATTCCGAGGTGCAGAGGGATCTAGGTATTCTAGTGCATGAGACACAAAAGTTAGTATGCAGGTACAGCGAATAATTAAGAAGGCTAATGGAATGTTATCCTTTATTAGGAGGAATTGAACATAAAAGTAAGGATGTTTTGCTTCAGTTATACAGGGCATTGGTGAGACTACATCTCGAATACTGTGTGCAGTTTTGGTCTCCTTATTTAAGGAAGGATGTAAATGTGCTGGAGACAGTTCAGAGGAGGTTTACTAGATTGATACCTGGAATGAGTGGGTTGTCTTATGAGGAAAGGTTGGACAGACTGGGCTTGTTTCCACTGGAGTTTAGAAGAGTGAGGGGTGATTTGATTGAAGTATATAAGATCCTGAACGGCCTTGACAAGGTGGATGTGGAAAGGATGTTTCCTCTTGTGGGTGAGTCCAGAACTCGGGGACACTGTTTTAAAATTAGGGGTCACCCTTTTAGGACAAAGATGAGGAGAAATATTTTCTCTCAGAGGGTTGTGCAGCTTTGGAACTCTCTGCCTCAGAAGGTGGTGGGGGTGGGGTCATTGAATATTTTTAAGGCAGAGGTAGATAGATTCTTAACAAAAACAGAATTACCTGGAAAAACTCAGCAGGTCTGGCAGCATCGACGGAGAAGAAAAGAGTTGACGTTTCGAGTCCTCATGACCCTTCCACAGAACTGAGTAAAGTTAGAATAGGGGTGAAATATAAGCTGGTTTAAAGTGGGGCGGGGGGTGGGGAGAGAAGTTGAGGGGGGGGGTGTGGTTGTAGGGACAAGCAAGCAGTGATAGGAGCAGTAATCAAAAGATGTCACAGACAAAGGAACAAAGAGGTGTTGAAGGTGGTGATATTATCTAAGAAAATATGCTAATTAAGAATGGATGGCAGGACACAAGGCACAGCTCTAGTGGGGGTGGGGTGGAAAGACTAACAGGGCATTACAGGTATAGATTTAAAAATAATGGAAATAGGTGGGAGAAGAAAAATCTATATAAATTATTGGAAAAAACAAAAGGGAGGGGGAAGAAACGGAAAGGGGGTGGGGATGGGGGAGGGAGTTCAAGATCTAAAGTTGTTAAATTCAATATTCAGTCCGGAAGGCTGTAAAGTGCCTAGTCGGAAGATGAGGTGCTGTTCCTCCAGTTTGCGTTGGGCTTCACTGGAACAATGCAGCAAGCTAAGGACGGACATGTGGGCATGAGAGCAGAGTGGAGTGTTAAAATGGCAAGCGACAGGGAGGTTTGGGTCTTTCTTGCGGACAGACCGCAGGTGTTCTGCAAAGCGGTCGCCCAGTTTGCGTTTAGTCTCTCCAATGTAGAGGAAACCGCATTGGGAGCAACGAATGCAGTAGACTAAGTTAGGGGAAATGCAAGTGAAATGCTGCTTCACTTGAAAGGAGTGTTTGGGCCCTTGGACGGTGAGGAGAGAGGAAGTGAAGGGGCAGGTGTTGCATCTTCTGCGTGGGCATGGGGAGGTGCCATAGGTGGGGGTTGAGGAGTAGGGGGTGATGGAGGAGTGGACCAGGGTGTCCCGGAGGGAACGATCCCTGCGGAATGCCGCCGGGGGGGGTGAGGGGAAGATGCGTTTGGTGGTGGCATCATGCTGGAGTTGGCGGAAATGGCGGAGGATGATCCTTTGAATGCGGAGGCTGGTGGGGTGATAAGTGAGGACAAGGGGGACCCTATCATGGTTCTGGGAGGGAGAGGAAGGTGTGAGGGCGGATGCGTGGGAGATGGGCCGGACACGGTTGAGGGCCCTGTCAACGACCGTGAGTGGAAAACCTCGGTTAAGGAAGGAGGAGGACATGTCAGAGGAACTGTTTTTGAAGGTAGCATCATCAGAACAGATGCGACAGAGGTGAAGGAACTGAGAGAATGGGATGGAGTCCTTACAGGAAGGGGGTGTGAGGAGCTGTAGTCGAGGTAGCTGTGGGAGTCGGTAGGCTTGTAATGGATATTGGTGGACAGTCTATCACCAGAAATTGAGACAGAGAGGTCAAGGAAGGGAAGGGAAGTGTCAGAGATGGACCATGTGAAAATGATAGAGGGGTGGAGATTGGAAGCAAAATTAATAAATTTTTCCAGGTCCCGACGAGAGCATGAAGCAGCACTGAAGTAATCATCGATGTACCGGAGAAAGAGTTGTGGGAGGGGGCCGGAGTAGGACTGGAACAAGGAATGCTCCACATACCCCATAAAGAGACAGGCATAACTGGGGCCCATGCGGGTACCCATAGCCACACCTTTTATTTGGAGGAAGTGAGAGGAGTTAAAGGAGAAATTGTTCAGTGTGAGAACAAGTTCAGCCAGACGGAGGAGAGTAGTGGTGGATGGGGATTGTTCGGGCCTCTGTTTGAGGAAGAAGTTAAGGGCCCTCAGACCATCCTGGTGGGGGATGGAGGTGTAGAGGGATTGGACATCCATGGTGAAGAGGAAGCGGTTGGGGCCAGGGAACTGGAAATTGTTGATATGATGTAGGGTGTCAGAGGAATCACGGATGTAGGTGGGAAGGGACTGGACAAGGGGAGAGAGAAGGGAGTCAAGATAACGAGAAATGAGTTCCGTGGGACAGGAACAGGCTGACACGATCGGTCTGCCAGGACAGTTCTGTTTGTGGATTTTGGATAGGAGGTAGAAGCGGGCCATCCGAGGTCCACGAAACTCATTTCTCGTTATCTTGACTCCCTTCTCTCTCCCCTTGTCCAGTCCCTTCCCACCTACATCCGTGATTCCTCTGACACCCTACATCACATCAACAATTTCCAGTTCCCTGGCCCCAACCGCTTCCTCTTCACCATGGACGTCCAATCCCTTTACACCTCCATCCCCCACCAGGATGGTCTGAGGGCCCTTAGCTTCTTCCTTGAACAGAGGCCCGAACAATCCCCATCCACCACTATTCTCCTCCGTCTGTCTGAACTTGTTCTCACATTGAACAATTTCTCCTTTAACTCCTCTCACTTCCTCCAAATAAAAGGTGTGGCTATGGGTACCCGCATGGGCCCCAGTTATGCCTGTCTCTTTATGGGGTATGTGGAATATTCCTTGTTCCAGTCCTACTCCAGCCCCCTCCCACAACTCTTTCTCCGGTACATCGATGATTACTTCGGTGCTGCTTCATGCTCTCGTCGGGACCTGGAAAAATTTATTAATTTTGCTTCCAATCTCCACCCCTCCATCATTTTCACATGGTCCATCTCTGACACTTCCCTTCCCTTCCTTGACCTCTCTGTCTCAATTTCTGGTGATAGACTGTCCACCAATATCCATTACAAGCCTACCAACTCCCACAGCTACCTCGACTACAGCTCCTCACACCCCGCTTCCTGTAAGGACTCCATCCCATTCTCTCAGTTCCTTCGCCTCCGTCGCATCTGTTCTGATGATGCCACTTTCAAAAACAGTTCCTCTGACATGTCCTCCTTCTTCCTTAACCGAGGTTTTCCACCCATGGTCGTTGACAGGGCCCTCAACCGTGTCCGGCCCATCTCCCGCGTGTCCGCCCTCACGCCTTCTCCTCCCTCCCAGAACCATGATAGGGTCCCCCTTGTCCTCACTTATCACTCCACCAGCCTCCGCATTCAAAGGATCATCCTCCGCCATTTCCGCCAACTCCAGCATGATGCCACCACCAAACGCATCTTCCCTTCACCCCCCCTGACGGCATTCCATAGGGATCATTCCCTCTGGGTCACCCTGGTCCACTCCTCCATCACCCCCTACTCCTCAACCCCCACCTATGGCACCTCCCCATGCCCACGCAGAAGATGCAACACCTACCCCTTCACTTCCTCTCCTCACCGTCCAAGGGCCCAAACACTCCTTTCAAGTGAAGCAGCATTTCACTTGCATTTCCCCTAACTTAGTCTACTGCATTCGTTGCTCCCAATGCGGTCTCCTCTACATTGGAGAGACCTAATGCAAACTGGGCGACCGCTTTGCAGAACACCTGCGGTCTGTCCGCAAGAAAGACCCAAACCTCCCTGTCACTTGCCATTTTAACACTTCACCCTGTTCTCTTGCCCACATGTCTGTCCTTGGCTTGCTGCATTGTTCCAGTGAAGCCCAAAGCAAACTGTAGGAACAGCACCTCATCTTCCGACTAGGCACTTTACAGCCTTCCGGGCTGAATATTGAATTCAACAACTTTAGATCATGAACTCTCTCCTCCAATCCCCACCCCCTTCCCGTTTCTTCCCCCTTCCTTTTGTTTTTTTCAATAATTTATATAGATTTTTTCTTTTCCCACCTACTTCCATTATTTTTAAATCTATAACTGTAATCCCTGTTAGTCTTTCCACCCCACCCCCACTAGAGCTGTACCTTGCGTGTCCTGCCATCCATTCTTAATTAGCACATTCTCTTAGATAATATCACCACCTTCAACACCTCTTTGTTCCTTTTGTCTGTGACATCTTTTGATTATCTGCTCCTATCACTGCTTGCTTGTCCCTACAACCACCTCCTCCCCCCTCAACTTCTCTCTCCCCACCCCCCCGCCCCCCCCACCAACCTTAAACCAGCTTATATTTCACCCCTCTCCTAACTTTACTCAGTTCTGTGGAAGGGTCATGAGGACTCGAAACGTCAACTCTTTTCTTCTCCGCCGATGCTGCCAGACCTGCTGAGTTTTTCCAGGTAATTCTGTTTTTGTTTTGGATTTCCAGCATCCGCAGTAGCTTTTTGTTTTTATCTCTGTAGATAGATTCTTGTTAGGCAAGGGAATGAAAGGTTACCGGGGTTAGATGGGAATGTGGAAATTCAAACACAAGAAGATCAGCCATGATCTTATTGAATGGCGGAGCAGGCTCGAGGGGCCAAATGGCCTACTCCTGCTCCTATTTCTTATGTTCTTATCAGCATATTCAATCAATGTGAGCTATCCGACACGTGAAACAGCAAAGTCACATTTAGTCATTGAGGGATAAGTATTGACCAGGACCGGATCTTCACAAGACTGGCCAGGGGGGATTATACACCCAACCGAGGGGAAAGGCAGCACCATGATTTAACATATCAGCAAAAAGTACTGACCCTCTGACAGTGCAGCATTCCCTCAGTACTGACCCTCTGACAGTGCAGCACGCCCTCAGTACTGACCCTCTGACAGTGCAGCACTCCCTCAGTACTGACCCTCTGACAGTGCAGCACTCCCTCAGTACTGACCCTCTGACAGTGCAGCACTCCCTCAGTACTGACCCTCTGACAGTGCAGCATTCCCTGAATACTGACCCTCTGACAGTGCAGCACTCCCTCAGTACTGACCCTCTGACAGTGCAGCACGCCCTCAGTACTGACCCTCTGACAGTGCAGCACTCCCTCAGTACTGACCCTCTGACAGTGCAGCACTCCCTCAGTACTGACCCTCTGACAGTGCAGCACGCCCTCAGTACTGACCCTCTGACAGTGCAACACTCCCTCAGTACTGACCCTCTGACAGTGCGGCACTCCCTCAGTACTGACCCTCTGACAGTGCAGCACTCCCTCAGTACTGACCCTCTAACAGTGCGGCACTCCCTCAGTACTGACCCTCTGACAGTGCAGCACTCCCTCAGTACTGACCCTCTGACAGTGCAGCACTCCCTCAGTACTGACCCTCTGACAGTGCAGCACTCCCTCAGTACTGACCCTCTGACAGTGCAGCACTCCCTCAGTACTGACCCTCTGACAGTGCAGCACTCCCTCAGTACTGACCCTCTGACAGTGCAGCACTCCCTCAGCACTGACCCTCTGACAGTGCAGCACTCCCTCTGTACTATGCTGGGAGTGTCAGACTGGATTTGTTGCTGGATTGGGACTGGAACACCCCTCATTTTGTCCCCGAGGTGGGAGTGATGCTCATCGAGCTGCCAGCTCCAGAATATGTTATTCCTTTTGGATGATGTTTGATTAAGTCAACACATCTGGGTAAGAAAATAAATCTTCTTAATTTCTGTGCTCTCTATTTATTTGAGTGAATATTTATTTTGCCTGAATTCTGTTCTCAGTGTGTTTGTTCCTGCTCCATGCTCCAGGATTCACCCTCTGCTGCTCCGTGGGGTTCCTGGCCTGGTCTGGCTCTTCCTGGTGCTGCTGCTTTGGGCTTTTCACTCTCTTAATGTATTCACTCAGAAGCCACTTGTATTCCTGTATTTTGTCATATGCTAATTTAATTGTTATGCAAAAATGTTCAAATGTTAATGTTCTTGAAGAACATGGGAAATGCCCATAGAGAATATTGAGAAAATGGAACATTATTCAAATGGGTTCATTAGACACATAAGCCCGTGCTGGCAATGTGCTGCTGTAGCTGGTTAGTTTGGTTTGCTGATGCATGAGGAGGGTGTAAACACTCACTCCGAGCTGAGGACATTGTGTCGACTGAATGAACAGGAACAGCAGCTTCACTATTAACATCCCTGTCAGCTCCAGCTCACTTACTCATCTCCCACACAGCCTTTGGATCCAGTGAGATCTCCTGCGCGGTGTTGGGATCCAGTGAGACCTCATGCATGACAGCGGGATCCAGTGAGATCTCCAGCATGGCGTTGGGATCCAACCTGATTCCTGCTGATTGGGCCAGGCTCCTGGTCACCCGGCGCCTTTTAAAGGTGCTTTGTCTATGCCTCTCGACACGGGCAGCAGGGTGAGGGGGGTGAGGGGGGTGTGGGGCGCAGACGTGAGGGGTGAGGGGTGCGGTATGAGGGGTGCAGGTTGAGGGTTGAGGAGTGTGGAGTGTGGAGTGTGGAGTCTGGGGCGTGGGGCGTGGTTGGTGAGGGGTGCGGGTTGAGGTGGGTGATGGGTGAGGGGGTGGAGTGCGGGATGAGGTGGGTGAGGGTTGAGGGGTGAGGGGGTGGAGTGCGGGGTGAGGGGTGAGGGGTGAGGGGGTGGAGTGTGGGGTGAGGTGGGTGAGGGGTGCGGGTTGAGGGGTGATGGGTGAGGGGTGAGGGGGTGGAGTGCGGGGTGAGGTGGGTGAGGGGTGCGGGTTGAGGGGTGATGGGTGAGGGGTGAGGGGGTGGAGTGCGGGATGAGGTGGGTGAGGGGTGCGGGTTGAGGGGTGATGGTGAGGGGTGGGAGTGCGGGGTGAGGGGTGAGGGGGAGTTGTGAGGGGGTGGAGTGCGGGGTGAGGGGGTGGAGTGCGGGGTGAGGGTTGCGGGGTGAGGTGTGAGGGGTGAGGGGTGAGGGGTGCGGGGTGAAGGGTGAAGAGTGCGGGGTGAAGAGTGCGGGGTGTGGAGTGAGGGGTGCGGGGTGAGGGGTGCGGGGTGAGGGGGAGTTGTGAGGGGGTGGAGTGCGGGGTGAGGGTTGCGGGATGAGGTGTGAGGGGTGAGGGGTGCGGGGTGAAGGGTGAAGAGTGCGGGGTGAAGAGTGCGGGGTGCGGGGTGAGGGGTGCGGGGTGAGGGGTGCGGGGTGAGGGGTGCGGGGTGAGGGGTGAGGGGTGAAGAGGGAACAGACAAAGCAGTGTGGCTAAAATGGTTGAGTTATACAAAGTCTGATCTCCAACATGAGCCCAGCAGGCACCTGAGCATGTCTGTCTGGGGGAGTCTAGGGGATGGGAGAGATGACGGGGAGTACGGTAGTCAGTGAAATTGGTGTGAAACATGTTATAAAAGCTGAAAACGGCCACAAGAATGCACAACGCAGCACCAGAGAGCAACAAAGAGGGAGGTGCGGAGCCTGGGCTGTCTGTACCAATCCAACACCCCAGCACAAACTGAAGGCGCAGGTAATGGGTCAGAGACAAGGAGCAGGAAATAGATGCTACTGGTGCCAGTTCTGTGGAAACTCTGAGATGGGGGAATTGTCAGTGTTTGGAAGGGGCATGAATGTGTGTGTGAGTGTGTGAGTGTGTGAGTGTGAGTGTGGTGGTGTTCCCATCTTTCTGCTGCACTTGTCCTTCTAGATGGTAGTGGTTGTGGGTTTGGAAGGTGCTGCCTAAGGAGCCTTGGTGAGTTCCTGCAGTGCATCTTGTAGATGGTACACACGCTGCTACTATGCGTCAGTGGTGGAGGGAGTGAATGTTTGTGGATGGGGTGCCAATCAAGTGGGCTGCTTTGTCCTAGATGGTGTCCAGCTTCTTGAGTGTTGTGGGAGCTGCACTCATCCAGGCAAGTGGAGAGTATTCCATCACACTCCTGACTTGAGCCTTGTAGATGGTGGACAGGCTTTGGGGAGTCAGGAAGTGAGTTACTCACCCAGGATTCCTAGCCTCTGGCCTGCTCTTGTAGCCACAGTATTTATATGGCTAGTCCGGTTCAGTTTCTGGTCAATGGTAACCCCCAGGATGTTGATAGTGGGGGATTCAGTGATGGTAATGCCATTGAATGTCAAGGGGCGATGCTTAGATTCTCTCTTGTTGGAGATGGTCATTGCCTGGCACTTGTGTGGCACGAATGTTACTTGCCACTTGTCAGCCCAAGCCTGGATATTGTCCAGGTCTTGCTGCATTTAGACATGGACTGCTTCAGTATCTGAGGAGTCGCGAATGGTGTTGAACATTGTGCAATCATCAGCGAACATCCCCACTTCTGACCTTATGATGGAAGGAAGGTCATTGATGAAGCAGCTGAAGATGGTTGGGCCTTGGGCACGACTCTGGGGAACTCCTGCAGTGATGTCCTGGAGCTGAGATGACTGACCTCCAACAACCACATCCATCTTCCTTTGTGTTCGGTATAACTCCAACCAGGGGAGAAATTTCCCCCTGATTCCCATTGACTCCAGCTTTGCTAGGGCTCCTTGATGTTACACTCTGTCAAATGTGGCCTTGATGTCAAGGGCAGTCAGACTCATCTCAGGAGTTCAGCTCATTTGTCCATGTTTGAACCAAGGCTGTAATGAGGTCAGGAGCTGAGTGGCCCTGGCAGAACCCAAACTGAGCACCTGTACGCAGGTTATTGCTAAGCAAGTGCCGTTTGATAGCACTGTTGACGATCCCCTCTATTACTTTACTGACGATGGAGAGTAGACTGATAGAGCAGTAATTGGCTGGGTTGGATTTGTCCTGCTTTTTGTGTAAAGGACATACCTGGGCAATTTTCCACATAGCCAGGTAGATGCCAGTGTTGTAGCTGTACTGGAACAGCTTGGCTAGGGGAGCAGCAAGTTCTGGAGCACAAGTCTTCAGCACTATTGCCAGAATATTGTCAGGGCCCATAGCCTTTGCAGTATCCAGTGCCTTCAGCCGTTTCTTGATATCACTTGGAGTGAATCAAATTGGAATCTGTGATGCTGGGGACCTCCGGAGGAGGCCGAGATGGATCATCCACTTTGCATTTCTGGCTGAAGATTTTGCAAATGCTTCAGCCTTATCTTTTGCACTGATGTGCTGGGTTCCTCCATCATTGAGGATGGGGATATTTGTGGAGCCTCCTCCTCCAGTGAGTTGTTTAATTGTCCACCACCATTCATGACTGGATGTGGCAGGACTGCAGAGCTTAGGATCTGAATCCATTGGTTCTGGGATCGCTTAGCCCAGTCTATCACTTGTTGCTTATGCTGTTTGACACACAAGTAGTTCTGTGTTATAACTTCACCAGGTTAACACCTCATTTTTAGGTATTCCTGGTGCTGCTCCTGGCATGCCCTCCTGCACTCTTCATTGAACCAGGGTTGATCCCGACTTGATGGTAATGGTAGAGTGGGGGATATGCTGGGCCATGAGGTTACAGATTGTGTTCGAGTACAATTCAGCTGCTGCTGATGGCCCACAGCACCTCATGATGCCCAGTCTTGAGTTGCTAGATCTGTTTGAAATCTATCCCATTTAGCACGGTGGTAGTGCCACACAACACGATGGAGGGTATCCTCAATGTGAAGGCAGGACTTCATCTCCACAATGACTGTGTGGTGGTCACTCCTACCGATACTGTCATGGACAGATGCATCTGCGACAGGCAGGTTGGTGAGGATGAGGTCAAGTATGTTTTTCCCTCTTGTTGGTTCCCTCACCACCTGCCGCAGACCCAGTCTAGCAGCTATGTCCTTTAGGACTCGGCCAGCTCAGTCAGTAGTGGTGCTACCGAGCCACTCTTGGTGATGGACATTGAAGTCCCCCACCCAGAGTACATTCTGCACCCTTGCCACCCTCAGTGCTTCCTCCAAGTGGTGTTCATCATGCAGGATTCATCAGCTGAGGGAGGGCTGTACATGGTAATCGGCAGATTTCCTTGCCCATGTTTGACCTGATGCCATGAGACTTCATGGGGCCCGGAGTTGATGTTGAGGACTCCCAGGACAACTCCCTCCCGACTGTATACCACTGTGCTACCACCTCTGCTGGGTCTGTCCTGCCGGTGGGACAGGACATACCCAGGGATGGTGATGGTGGTGCCTGGGACATTATCTGTAAGGTATGATTCTGTGAGGATGACTATGTCAGGCTGTTTCTTGACTAGTCTGTGGGACAGCTCATCCAATCTTTGCACTGGCACCCAGATGTTAGTAAAGAGGACTTTGCAGGGTTGACAGGGCTGAGTTTGCCGTTGTCATTTCCGGTGCGTAGGTTGATGTCCTTTCATTCCTTTTTTGTGACTTTGTGGCAGTTTGATGCAACTGAGTGTTTTGCTCGGCCATTTCAAAGCCAACCACATTGCTGGGGGTCCGGAGTCATATCGACCAGGTAAGGACAACTGACCTCCTTCCCTGAAGGACATCAGTCAACCAGGTGGATTTTTACATTCCAGTTTAATTGAATTTGAGCCATCTGCCATGGTGAGATTCACACCCAGGTCCCCAGAGCATCACCCTGGGTCTCTGGATCACTTGTCCAGTGACAATACCACTACGCTATCGCCTCCCCTGTACAAGAGTGTTTACCTCCTGTACAAGTGACGACCAATATCCTCGCAGGGGTATTTCTGGTACTGTGGGGAGGGTTTAAATGAGATTGGCAGGGGTATGGGAACCTGAACGGGGGGACAGAAGAGAGGGAAATAAAGATAGGAATGAAAGACAGAAAAGTAGAAAGCAAAAGTGAAAAGCAGAGGAAACAAGGGCTAACAGCAAATAGAGACATAGTACAAAAAAAATGTGTAAAAATGTTAAAAAGACAAGTCTAAAGACACTGTATCTGAATGCACAGAGCATTCTCAATAAGGCAGATGAATTAACAATGCAAATAGCTATAAACGGGTACGATACGATTGCGATTACGGAGACATGTCTGCAGGGTGACCAAGGCTGGGAACTGAATATCCAAGGGTACCCGATGTTCAGGACGGACCGACAGAAAGGAATGGGAGGTGGGGCGATGTTGTTAGTTAAGGATGAAATCAGTGCGATAGTGAGAGAGGATATTGGCCCAGAAAATCTAGATGTAGAATCAGTCTGGGTGGAGCTAAGAAGCAACAAGGGGTGGGAAACATTAGTGGGATTTGTCTATAGGCCTCCAAACAGTAGTGATAAGGTAGGGGACGGGATTAAACAGGAAATTAGGGCTGAATCTTCCGGTCGGCGTGAGGGGGTGGGGCTGACAAGCCAATGTGTAAAATGACGCGTGATGACATCGTGCGTGTATCCCCACCTCATCGCGCGTTATCTCGATATTTCGTCCGGCAGATGCATACCAGAGTCGTCCGCGCGCCCGCTGAAATGTTAAGGGCCTATTAAGGCCGTTAAGACATTAATTAAATTAGTTAAGAATGCTGCCTGTCCAAGGTCGGGGGGCAGGTGAAGAGCCCAAGTGGCCTTCGCGTTTTTCAGGAAACCTCATCCACGGGCGGGTTTCCTGAAGAGTTAATAAAATAAATAAATAATTTTTCCCACCTGTATAAACGTGTCCCAACTCTCACATGAGGGGGCCTGTTAAAACACATTTTCACATCGTTTATTGAACTTTCTCTTTACCTATTCAGTCTCCCCGAGGGAGCTCTGTGCCTCAGGGAGATTGTTGCGCTCTGTCGTGCTCCTCTCCCTCCTCTCCCCACCCACACAGGTAGCGCTGAGTACTACCGGCTGCGCAGGCCTTAACTGGCCCGCCCGCCTAAAATGGCAGCGTGCAGCCGATTGCGGGCAGCGATTGGCCCCGTGCCTGCCCCCGCCCACCATAGGAAAAGCCCAGGCCTTAGAGATGCATGTGACCAGGGTGCTACAGTGAGCACGGGTAACTTTAATCTATATATAGACTGGGCAAACCAAATTAGCATTAATACTGTGGTGGATGAATTCCTGGAGTGTGTACGAGATGGTTTTTTTAGACCAGTATGTTGAGGAACCAACTAGGGAACAGGCTATCCTAGATTTGGTAGTGTGCAATCAGAAGGGGTTAATTAATAATCTTGTTGTGCAGGGTCCTTTAGGGAACAGTGACCATAACATGATAGAATTCTTCATTAGGATGGAAAGTGAAATAGTGCAATCTGAAACTAGGGCCCTAAATCTAAACAAAGGAAACTACAAAGGTCTGAGGCACGAGTTGGATAAGATAGATTGGGGAACGTCATTAAAAGACATAAAAACAAAAAACTACTGCGGATGCTGGAAATCCAAAACAAAAACAGAAAACAGTGAAATAAACTGGAGGAACAGCACCTCATCTTCCGACTAGGTACTTTACAGCCTTCCGGACTGAATATTGAATTCAACAACTTTTGATCTTAAACTCCCTCCTCCATCCCCACCCCCTTCCCGTTTCTTCCCCTTCCTTTTTGTTTTTTCCAATAATTTATATAGATTTTTCTTTTCCCACCTATTTCCATTATTTTGAAATCTATAACTGTAATACCCTGTCAGTCTTTCCACCCCACCCCCACTAGAGCTGTACCTTGAGTGTCCTGCCATCCATTCTTAATTAGCACATTCCTTAGATAATATCACCACCTTCAACACCTCTTTGTTCCTTTTGTCTGTGACATCTTTTGATTATCTGCTCCTATCACTGCTTGCTTGTCCCTACAACCAACCCCCCACCCCAACTTCTCTCCCCCCCCCACCCCACCCACCTTAAACCAGCTTATATTTCACCCCTATTCTAACTTTACTCAGTTCTGTGAAGGGTCATGAGGACTCGAAACGTCAACTCTTTTCTTCTCCGCCGATGCTGCCAGACCTGCTGAATTTTTCCAGGTAATTCTGTTTTTGTTTTGTCATTAAAAGGCATGATGGTTGATAGGCAATGGCTAATATTTAAGGAATGAATGTACGCATTTTGCAAGTTATACATTCCTTTCTGGTGCAAAAACACAGCAGGAAAAGTAGCCCAACTGTGGCTAACAAAAGAAATTAAGGATAGTGTTAGACCCAAAGAGGAGTCTTATAAAGTTGCTGGAAAAAGTAGCAAGCCTGAGGATTGGGAGCAGTTTAGAATTCAGCAAAGGAGGACCAAGAGATTGATTAAGAGGGGAAAAATACAGTATGAGAGTAAACCTGCAAGGAATATAAAAGTGGACTGTAAAAGCTTTTATGAGTATGTAAAAAGGAAAAGATTAGTGAAGACAAATGTAGGTCCCTTACTGCCCGAAACGGTAGAATTTATAATCGAGAACAAGGAAATGGCAGAACAATTAAACAACTACTTTAGTTCTGTCTTCACAGAGGAAGACACAAATAACTTCCCAGAAATACTAGGGAACCAAAGGTCTAATGAGAGGAAGGAATTGAAGGAAATTAGTATTACTAAAACAATAGTGCTGGAGAAATTAATGGGTCTGAAAGATGATAAATCCCCAGGGCTGATAATCTACACCCCAGGGTTTGAAAGGAGGTGGCTGTGGAAATAGTGGATGTGTTGGTTGTCACCTTCCAAAATTCTGTAGATTCTGGAACAGTCCTGGCAGATTGGAGGGTGGAAATGTAACCCCACGATTTAAAAAAGGAGGGAGGGAGAAAATAGGGAATTACAGAGCGGTTAGTCTAATATCAGTGGTAGGGAAAATGCTAGAGTCTATTATAAAGGATATGATAACAGGACACTTAGAAAATATCAACGGGATTAGACAAAGTGAACATGGATTTATGAAAGTGAAACATGTTTGACAAACCTACTGGAGTTTTTTGAGGATGTAACTAGTGGAATAGATAAGGGAGAACCAGTGGATGTGGTGTATTTGGATTTTCAGAAAGCTTTTGATAAATTCCCACATAAGAGGTTAGTGTGTAAAATTAAAGCACATGGGATTGGGGGTAATATATTGGCATGGATTGAGAATTGGTTAGCAGACAGGAAACAGAGAGTAGGAATAAATGGGTCTTTTTCAGAGTGTCAGGTGGTGACTAGTGGGGTACCACAGGGATCAGTGTTTGGGCCCCAGCTATTCACAATATATATCAATGATTTGGATGAGGGAACCAAATGTAATATTTCCAAATTTGCTGATGACACAAAACTTGGTGGGAATGTGAGCGGTGAGGAGGATGTTAAGAGGTTTCAAGGTGATTTAGACAGGTTGAGTGGAGGAGCACTGATTCATCAGCTGAGGGAGGGCGGTATGTGGTAATCAGCAGGAGGTTTCCTTGCCCACGTTTGACCTGATCCCATGAGACTCCATGGGGTCCGGAGTTGATGTTGAGGATTCCCAGGGGAACTCCCTCCTGACTGTATACCACTGTGCCAGGTCTGTCCTGCCGGTGGTACAGGACATACCCAGGGATGGTGATGGTGATGGTGGAGTCTGGGACATTATCTGTAAGGTATGATTCCGTGAGGATGACTATGTCAGGCTGTTGCTTGACTAGTCTGTGAGACAGCTCTCCCAATTTTGGCACCAGCCCCCAGATGTTAGTCAGGAGGACTTTGCAGGGTCGACAGGGCTGAGTTTGCTGTTGTCGTTTCCGGTGTCTAGGTCGATGCCGGGTGGTCCACCCGGTTTGATTCCTTTTTTGACACTTTTTAGTGGTTTGATATAACTGAGTGTCTTGCTAGACCATTTCAGAGGGTATTTAAGAGTCAGCCCCATTGCTGTGGGTCTGGAGTCACATGTAGGCCAGACCAGGTAAGGATGCAGATTTGCTGTCCTAACAGATGTTGGTGACCCAGATGGGTTTTTACAATACTTGACGATGGTTTCATGGTCATCATCAGACTTTTAATTCCAAATTTTATTGGATTGAAATTCCACCATTTGCTGTTGTGGGATTCGAACCTGGGTCCCCGAGCATTACCCTGGGTCTCTGGACTCCTAGTCCAGTAACAATACCACCACACCATCACCTCCCAGAATGGACTCGGTCTGCACTGTATATCCTTTGTAATCCGATGTACCACCAGATCACACTGCTAAGGCAACTCGATCAGCAGGCTAAACCCTGTCTCGATTATTCCAATGGAGTTGACCTCCATTTTGAATCCTGCCTTTCCCACCCCTTGCATGCGCAATGGCGGTGGAGGAGGGATCGATTCTTCAGTGGCCAGTAATTGGGTTAGTGAGGAGCTCATTTGCTACATTGGTGACCGGACCATCTGGCATCTCCCCCAGAGGGAGCGGTGAGCGCTGGTGGGTGGGTGGGTGATGGATAGAATTTTACATCACCCCCAACCCCAGCCCACCCACAAATCGAGCCACAGAGCAAAGAAAACTCTGCTAATAGTTTCTGATGAAAAGATTATGACCTGAAACATTAACTCTGTTTCTTACAGAGTAAATATCCCTCTACACTGTCCCCATCAAACACTCCCAGGACAGGTACAGCACGGGGTTAGATACAGAGTAAAGCTCCCTCTACACTGTCCCCATCAAACACTCCCAGGACAGGTACAGCATGGGGTTAGATACAGAGTAAAGCTCCCTCTACACTGTCCCCATCAAACACTCCCAGGACAGGTACAGCACGGGGTTAGATACAGAGTAAAGCTCCTTCTACACTGTCCCCATCAAACACTCCCAGGACAGGTACAGCACGGGGTTAGATACAGAGTAAAGCTCCCTCTACACTGTCCCCATCAAACACTCCCAGGACAGGTACAGCACGGGGTTAGATACAGAGTAAAGCTCCCTCTACACTGTCCCCATCAAACATTCCCAGGACAAGTACAGCACGGGGTTAGATACAGAGTAAAGCTCTCTGTACACTGTCCCCATCAAACACTCCCAGGGCAGGTCCAGCACGGGGTTAGATACAGAGTAAAGCTCCCTCTACAACATCCCCATCAAACACTCCCAGGACAGGTACAGCACGGGGTTAGATACAGAGTAAATCTCCCTCTACACTGTCCCCATCAAACACTCCCAGGACAGGTGCAGCACGGGGTTAGATGCAGAGTAAAGCTCTCTCTACACTGTCCCCATCTAACACTCCCAGGGCAGGTACAGCACGGGGTTAGATACAGAGTAAAGCTCCTTCTACACGGCCCCCATCAAACACTCCCAGGGCAGGTAAAGCACGGGGTTAGATGCAGAGTAAAGCTCCCTCTACACCGTCCCCATCAAACACTCCCAGGACAGGTACAGCACGGGGTTAGATACAGAGTAAAGCTCCTTCTACACGGCCCCCATCAAACACTCCCAGGGCAGGTACAGCATGGGGTTAGATACAGAGTAAAGCTCCTTCTACACGGCCCCCATCAAACACTCCCAGGGCAGGTAAAGCACGGGGTTAGATGCAGAGTAAAGCTCCCTCTACACTGTCCCCATCAAACACTCCCAGGACAGGTACAGCACGGGGTTAGATACAGAGTAAAGCTCCCTCTACACCATCCCCATCAAACACTCCCAGGACAGGTACAGCACGGGGTTAGATACAGAGTAAAGCTCCCTCTACACTGTCCCCATCAAACACTCCCAGGACAGGTATAGCACAGGGTTAGATACAGAGCAATGCTATCTGCAGTGTTGGAAGGTGAGTGAAGATGGGGTGTTGCGCTGTTGGAGGGAAAGTACTGAAGGAGCACAGCCTTGTTTAGGGTCAGTAGTGAGGGTTCAGTGCAGTGTCAGGAGTAATGCTGCACTGTGAGAGGGTCAGTTCTAAAGGAGTGCTGCACTGTTGGAGAGCCTATGCTTTGTTATTTTGTTATGGGATGAGGGTGTCACTGGTTAGGCCAGCATTTATTCCTCCCTAATTGCCTTGCTCAGAGGGCAGTTGAGAGTCAATTACTTTGCTGTGGGTCTGGAGTCACATGTCGACCAGACCGGGTGAGGACTGCAGATTTCCTTCCCTTAAGGAGATTAGTGAGCCAGGTGGATTTTTACAATTGTTTCATGGTCATCGTTAGACTTTTAATGAATTGAAATTGCACCATCTGCCCTGGTGGGATTTGAACCCAGGTCACTTCCCTGGACCTCTGGATTATCATTCCAGTGATAATATCACTATTTCACTGCCTCACACTGAGAGAGTACTGCACTGTCGGAGGGTCAGTACTGAGGGAGTGCTGCACTGTCGGAGGGTCAGTACTGAGGGAGTGCTGCACTGTCGGAGGGTCAGTACTGAGGGAGTGCTGCACTGTCGGAGGGTCAGTACTGAGGGAGTGCTGCACTGTCGGAGGGTCAGTACTGAGGGAGTGCTGCACTGTCAGAGGGTCAGTACTGAGGGAGTGCTGCACTGTCAGAGGGTCAGTACTGAGGGAGTGCTGCACTATCGGAGGGTCAGTACTGAGGGAGTGTTGCACTGTCAGAGGGACAGTACCGAGGGCTACTCATGTGAAGCCCTGTTAGGCCGACTGACCTGCCTCACAGTCTCCAGCACTCGGGTCTGAAATGGCCAATTTTGGTGCGATGAGAGCACACCGGCCTCTGGGAATTCTCCTTTTGGGGGCTGGAGGGGGGCTTCTCACACCCTTTTTGTGTTTTCTTTTCTGGATGGGGGGCCTTTCCTATCTAGGTTGTCCTGCTTCTCATTCCAATGCACATGGGGATGGTTTGGGAAGGGTCTGCCTGAGTTTCCAGGCCTATGGGTGAGGTCCTGGCTGTCTCTGTGCCCCTGGCTGGGAGGGTTCTCTGCTCCTCGAGGTGTACTCCCAGGTTGGACCCGAGGCAATTTTGAATTCCTTCAACATACTACCTCACGTGACCCTTCCTAGGTGTGTGGGACTCTTAGTGTCGAACATGATTTGCTTCAGCCATTTGAACTCGATGTAAGTTTGTGTGGGATTCTTAGGAGCGTTCCGGAATTGCTGGTGACGTGCCTCCGGGATTAACTCTTAGACACTTAGGATGACAGCCTTGGTCAGCTCATAACTCAGGGACACATGGAGAGTCAGCATGGAGCAGACCCTCCTCGGACCTCCCTGACAGCTGCCCTTCAACTAAAACCGCCCAGATCTCTGACGGCCATTTCAGCCGCTCTGCTGTTTACTCAAAAGTGACAAAAAAATGACTCCACATCACTCCCTCCAGATTTGGGAAGAAATCTAGCGAAGTGGAGAGCCTCAGAGAGCGGTTCCGGGTTAGAGAGAGATAGTGGGTGCTAGAGAGAGATTCTCCCCTGCAGCTCCCAATTGTCAGGTCTCTCTCTCCCTTTTACCTTCTAGCGCAATTTCAATGTTTGGAGCTCGGATTCTCTTTCTCTTTCTTGTTCCCTCTCTTTAAATTCTAGCTGCATCCTGAGCTTTTCTTGTTTGAGTTGGCCAGGGGAGGGGATTCGGAGTCATGGTTGAACTCTACATCTAACAGCTGTACCGAGATCCAAATGGTTCACCAACAACTGGATCAGTTCACTTCTCTTCACTTCATTGGGCAATGTTCACTGTTCCTCTCTAGATAGATCTTTCAGTTCAAAGCAAAATACTGCGGATGCTGGAAATCTGAAACAAAAGCAGAAAATACCGGAAAAACTCAGCAGGTCTGGCAGCGTCTGTGGAGAAAGGAACAGAGTTAACGTCTCGAGTCCGTGTGACTCTCCTTCAGAGGTGAAGAGAAGTGGAGTTTTTCCAGGATTTTCTGTTTTGTTTCAGTTGCTCTGGGCTAAGAGCCACCAAAGTTTCACTGTTCAAGTTTCCTTGACTGACCCACATTTGGGGCATCAAACGCTGCCATTTTCTTACTGTTTGGGAAAAGGAATAAAGTTACTTGTGGTTTAAAATTCATTCCAGTCACCGGGTTTTCCTCTTAGATTCCGATTGGCTCTTTTATCAGATTTGGCTCACCTCTTAACCTGGACTCTGGTCAAGTTCAAAGGGGCTGTCCTGGACTTGAGCTCCCAGTTTCTGTTATGGATATGAGGGGGTTTCATTTAAACAGCCCTGATTTCTCCTCTCACCATCCAACTGTAAACAGAAAGATGTGTTGATATTGATTTCTCCCTTTATAAGCAGTGGTGTATTTCCCAATCCCTCCATTTTGGTGTGATCCAATTTTTATTAATAGCCCCACAGCAAACTCTAGATAGGGTAAACTCAGAGGGTTAATTTATTCACACACACTCAAAAGACTATGTGGGGCATTGCTAGGCAGCCTCCTGTGCATTCATGAAATAAAAGAGGGATAAGGAAAGAAAGATCTACAGGGCAAAGACCACAGAGAAAATAATTATTGTTTCACATGAGCCCAGAGTCCAGAATCAAACTCCAACCGTGTATTCCTTCACAGAGGTCCACAGGTTGAAAACTGATGCTGGATAATTCACATTTCCAGTAGAGTGACTTCCACAATGAGATAGGCACGCCGAGATGAATTAGTCTTCTGGTGATGGTATAGATGTTCAGAAGTCCCAGTGGGAAACAGTGCAGCTAGGGGCTAGCTTTCAAACCTGGACTGGGTCGTTGTTCTGAGTTGCAGCTTGCTAGATGGAACGATGGCAGACTGAGCTTTGCAGCTCCACAAGGCAATATTTCAGGTTCTTCCACCTATAGGGGGGGGGGGTGATGTCACATGGTTTTGATAAATGGTGTATATTCCTTTGTCTGGTTCCTTAGATTTTTAATGTTTTAACCATTAATAATTACAAAGGCAGGTTGCAGGGCTCTTTGTGCTAACAGGCTACTAGATTCAATTGGCCATGAAATGTAGATGGCCTTTGTACAATTACCTTTGAATTTGGTCTCTCAGCCCACAGGGTTGTTAGTGTCTCCTCAGAGTTAATGAGGCACAGATTTCTTCGATACCGCTAGATTAGCCCCTATCGTTTGAAGGTCACAGCCAGACATGGCTTCAGACAGTTTAAAAGGTGATTGACCAGTTCTAAAATGTTTGGAAGTAGCCGCGATGATATGTATGTATTTCATAACGATAGAGTGTGAGGCCTTAGCTCTGTTACGGATCTCACAGCGCCATGTGAAGAAGAGCAAGTTAGTTCTTCCTGATGTCCTGGGCCAGGATCTATTTCTCAGGCAATGGGCAGAATTGCCCCAGATTTGCACTAAATACACCAGCAGGTGGGAAAAAGGGTATTTTATTCGCGGGCCGAAATGATGGCCTTTTGTGCTGTATCGTTCCATACCCAGCGCCTCCCACCTCATTAATAACGCATTCCCGGGAAACACACCAGGTCGCTGGTGGGGGGGCCTCTTCACCCACCCCCGCCATCATCTCAGGCCTTCAGTAAACCAGATGTCATATTTAAAGGGTGTCCCTGCACAGTGCTGGCACTCGCTAAGGGATTTGAAGCTGCAGCAAATTCATGGCTGCCAAAGGCAGGAAACATGCTGCCCCCAAATTTAGTGACGCCTCCCTCGGGCACCTGCTGGACACAGTGGAGGCCCACCATGAAGTCCTTTAGCCCCATTCTGGGCAAAGACCAGCAAGCAAGGTCACCCAGCATGGGAGGCAGTGGCAGCAGTGGTCAGCGCCAATGCCCTGCAAAAGAGGAAAGCCACCCAGTGCTAAAAGAGGATGAATGATCCCCTCCATCCTGCCAGGGTAAGTCATTCTTCTTGTTGCTCTCAACACAATCACAAACCCATCACACATTCACAGGGATCTCACACACACCTTCATCTGCCTTGCTGATTGTGTCCTCATCCCCGTTCATGGCACCACTCACTATCCACACATGCCAGGCATACTCATCTGGCCTGGCAGGTGTCCTGGTTACACTCTCTCCATCTGTATTCATGCAGGGCTAGCTGGCACAGAACAAAAGGAAGAGGTCACAGATTGGTGGAGGAATGCATGACATCAAGGTCATAATAGACTTTGAAAATAGAATCATCCAGCTGACCGCCGATGATGTGGACCTTTCCTGCGCTGACGGTTAGGCTGGTGGTGCTCAACCAAGTGAGGATCCAGCAGTGCAACATCCATCAGATAACTATGCTGTGAGTCAGTTTCCCTGTTCCACAGTCCCCTGCCGTGCATGAATAACCTCTCCTTGCTTTCGCAGGCACATCTGGGAAGGAGCTGAAGGGATCCACGACCCAGGTCCTCTACCCAAGCCCTGAAGGCATCTCGGAAGAAGAATCTGATGACATCCTAATTGAAGACCCGCACCTTCCACCAGCGCAGAGACACACACCATGGTGGAATCTAGTTTAGAGTAGCATCAGGGTCAAACTCTGGTGAGCACATCGCATTGTCTGATCCACAACAAACAGCAGCAGGAATTTCCCAGGTTTCCAGCACTGGGAGGACTGCTGGAGGCCAGAAATCTGTTGAGTCCAAGTCAGATGAAGAGCCTCTGGACTCCGTCATACGTCAGTTGCTGCAGCTTCAAAGGCAAGCTCAGGAACATCAGGAAGAGATGTCCACTGCACTCCCCAGATTTCAAGGCATGATGGAGGAGTCTGTCCGCCTTCAGGCTGAGGTGATAGTGCCAGCGTGCTAAAGCACCGAGGTCTTTAGTAGGACCTGGTAGGTCCTACTAGGTAGGATGGCGGCCGCCAAGAGGATCTTGGTCCAGGCCATCGGTCCCGTACTGCTGCGTGGGCTGAACTCCATCGCTGACGCTATAGTTGGCCTCCAACAGTGGCAATGCGAGAGGGGTGCAGGGCAGCACGATCGCACTCCAGCTTCCACTTCTCTCAAGGAGTCAGCCAGGGGCCCTAGACCATCTATAGGGAGGAGGATCAGCAGGTCCACACCCCAGGGCCATCCACCCAGGTGACTCCGGGAGTGTCCGGCCCATCAAATTCCCCTCTTCCTGTGACCAAAGCCGAGGGAGGGTGCCATTGCCACACAGCAGGACCCTGAACGCAGGGCAAATGGAGTATAGCTGAGCTCACTGAATGAAGACTTAGAGTTTGGTGAGAGGGGGAGTTCTAAGTGTTAATTTTGTCCTTAAATTTTGCTCTTACAAACTAATCTCGTCTGTAATTAGCAGTAATTGGACAGTACTGTGTAAGCAGACTAAGTTCTTTCTTTCTTACAGTTTAGACAGGGTAAACTCACTCTCAGCTGTAGGAGCTGAGTGGTTAGCTAACTGGTTGAATCTGGTTACTGTAGCCCCAGTTCAGTTTTTGAAAAATTCAGGGTTCTTTAGTGCAACCTTGGCAAATGGAGTGCAGCCAACTAACTGAATGAAGGCTTAGAGTTTGGTGAGAGGGGGAGTTCGGAGAAGGAGGTGTTCATTTCCTTTTTCTATCTTTCTCACCCTGAAGGAATTGGTTCTTGCTCTACTACTGTATTACGGCCAGTACAGTTGGTACAGCTGAGTTATTTAACAATCCCAGAGGGAATCTTTAAACAACTGTAATAACCTATATTTTTAAGTGCAATATATGAGATGCAACTCCACATTCAGGAATCAAAAGTAGGGAGGTTATGCTTCAGTTTTACAGGGCATTGGTGAGACCACATCTGAAATACTGTGTTCAGTACTGGCCTCCTTATTAAAGGAAAGATGTAAATGCATTAGAAGCAGTTCAGAAAAAGTTTACTAGACTAATACCTGAAATGGGTGGGTTGTCTTATGAGGAAGTGAACTAGGATTCCAGGCTAGGGGATAGATCAATACAGAACCAGTGGTGGACGTTTAAGGAGATATTTCAGAATACGCAGAATAAGTCAATGTCGACTATGAAGAAAAATTCTAAAAATGGACCCACCATCCATGGTTAACGAAAGAAGTCAGGGTGAGTTACCTTCTTGAACCGCTGCAGTCCCTGTGGTGTAGGTACACCCACAGTGCTTTTGGGAGGGAGTTCCAGGATTTTGACCCAATGACAGTGAAGGAACGGCGATATATTTCCAAGTCAGGATGGTGAGTGACTTGGAGAGTAACTTCCTGGTGGTGGTGGTGTTCCCATCTACCTGCTGCACTTGTCCTTCTAGATGGTAGCGGTCGTGGGTTTGGAAGGTGCTGTCGAAGGAGCCTTGGTGAATTCCTGCAGTGCATCTTGTAGATGGTACACACTGCTGCTACTGTGCATTGGTGCTGGAGGGAGTGAATGTTTGTGGATGTGGTGCCAATCAAGCGGGCTGCTTTGTCCTGGATGGTGTCAAACATCCTGTGTGTTGTGGGAGCTGCACTCATCCAGGTAAGTGGAGAATATTCCATCACACTCCTGACTTGTGCCTTGTAGATGGTGGACAGGCTTTGGAGAATCAGGAGGTGAGTTACTCATCGCAGGATTCCTAGCCCCTGATTTGCTCTTGTAGACACAGTATTTATATGGCTAGTCCAGTTCAGTTTCTGGTCAATGGTAAATCCCAGGATCTTGATAGTGGGGGATTCAGTGATGGTAATGCCATTGAACATCAAGGGGCGATGGTTAGATTCTCTTGTTGGAGATGGTCATTGCCTGACACTTGTGTGGCATGAATGTCAGCCCAAGCCTGGATATTGTCCAGGTCTTGCTGCATTTGGGCATGGACTGCTTCAGTATCTGAAGAGTTGTGAATGGTGCTGAACATTGTGCAATCATCAGCGAACATCCCCACTTCTGATCTTATGATGGAAGGAAGGTCATTGATGAAGCAGCTGAAGATGGTTGGGCCGAGGACACTACCCTGAGGAACTCCTGCAGTGATGTCCTGGAACTGAGATGACTGACCTCCAACAAACACAACCTAGGAGTGACCCTCACGAGCACTATGCAACATTAGTGTGCACTCACCTCCCAGTTCCCCTCCAAGTTCAGGTTGCCAGGTGCACGCCTTTTAAAGACAATTGTGAATCATGCTGTTCTGAAGTCCTGCCTACGTTGGCAGTAAATTTGATGTGGGGGGGATGATTCCAGTGAGCAGGGCTTATAATTAGATGCAAATGTATTGAAATTATATGCACAACTCCAGCTGGTGTGAAACACAGCCCAGCATTGATAGGTGGAGCGGACAATCGCAAACTGGTTTCGCGACAGCGTGAAACCAATTTTTGGCCCTCTCTCCATATTGTCCCCCTCCCCCGTCCACCATGACTGCCGATGCCAGTGGGACTGGAAAATTTCAGCCAATATCACTAACCCATTGACCTGACCCTTCATTGCTGGATGTTTTTATGATCTTGCTCTGTGCTAAACGGCTGCTGAGTTTTCTGTATTACAACAGGGAGTACCTGTTCTTTCAAACGCATCACACGTGAATGGTGCTGAGCCCACTTTGACGCAGCTGATTACTGTGTAATTACATTTTTTTTCTTACACTGTTTTCATGGGTTGGAGAAATTTCTAGAAGGTATCGTTGTAACCAGTCATGGCCTGGATCAGAGAGTTCTTGAGCAGCTTCCAGTAATTGGCCGGGCCAAGGATTGATTCTGTGGGGACCTGCTTTGTTGAGCTCTATGAGTCTAATGAACTTTCAGTGAATGAGATTATTCCAATCATTAACTGAATCGGTGGGTGAGAATGTTAAAGCCACTCAGAGTGTCTCTGTTTGTTCGATTCTTGCTGGTGATGTAGCAGCTAATTGGAATCCGATAGTAGTTCCCCTCTCTAATGTTTCCTTTCACGTTGTGAAATATTCTAATTATTTTTGCATTCCCCTAATACTTGTAGAAATTAATTAGCAGTTCTCTCAGGCTCCACCCTCCACGATTGTTGGAAACATCACCTAATAGACTGATCCAGGCCTGGAGAAAGGCTTTTTCCTTCTCACTCCTGGATGGGGTGTGTCTGTCGTTGGTCGGTGAGAAGGAGGTGATATATCTTCCATTTGTGACCTGAGGGTCACACTGGGCCACTGCAGAAGGCATCAGGCAGCCACGTACTTTTTACTAACAACTCGAAAGCTCATGAACCCAGATTTTCATTTCTAGAACTTTTTAAACTGGATTCAAATTCTCAAAATGATCATGGTGGGATTTCAACTCAATTTTTAAAATTCATTTATGGGATCTGGGCATCACTGGCTAGGGCCGTTGCCTATTGCCCATCCCTAAATGCCCTGGAGAAGGTGGTGGTGAACCATCATCTTGAGCCGCTGCAGTCCATGTGGTGTAGGTACATCTACAGTGCTGTTAGGGAGGGAGTTCCAGGATTTTGACCCAGTGACAGTGAAGGAACGGCGATATATTTCCAAGTCAGGATGGTGAGTGACTTGGAGAGTAACTTCCTGGTGGTGGTGGTGTTCCCGTCTATCTGCTGCACTTGTCCTTCTAGATAATAGTGGCTGTGGGTTTGGAAGGTGTTGTCTAAGGAGCCTTGGTGAATTCCTGTAGTGCATCTTGTAGATGGTGCACACTGCTGCTACTGTGCATCGGTGGTGGAGGGAGTGAATGTTTGTGGATGTGGTGAAAATCAAGTGGGCTGCTTTGTCCTGGATGGTGTCGAGCTTCTTGAGTGTTGTGGGAGCTGCACTCATCCAGGCAAGTGGGGAGTATTCCATCACACTCCTGACTTGTGTCTTGTAGATGGTGGACAGGCTTTGGGGAGTCAGGAGGTGAGTTACTCACCGCAGGATTCCTAGCCTCTGACCTGCTCTTGTAGCCACAGAATTTATATGGTTAGTCCAGTTCAGTTTCTGGTCAATGGTAATCCCCAGGATGTTGAGAGTGGGGGATTCAGTGATGGTAATGCCAAGGGGTGATGGTTGATTCTCTATTGTTGGAGATGGTCATTGCCTGACATTTGTGTGGCACGAATGTTACTTGCCACTTGTCAGTCCAAGCCTGGATATTGTCCAGGTCTTGCTGCATTTGGACATGGACTGCTTCAGTATCTGAGGAGTCATGAATGGTGCTGAACATTGTACAATCACAAAGTCAACGGACAAGGGCAGCAGATACATGGGAACACCACCAGCTGGAAGTTCCCCTCCAAGTCACTCACCATCCTTACTTGGAAATATATCGGCCGTTCCTTCACTGTCACTCGGTCAAAATCCTGGAATTCCCTCCCTAACAGCACTGTGGGTGTACCTACACCACATAGAGTGCAGCGGTTCAAGAAGGCAGCTCACCACCACCTTCTCAAGGGCAACTAGGGATAGGTGATAAATGCTGGCCCAGCCAGTGACACCCATGTCCTGGGAATGAATACAAGAAAAATCACTTGCTGCTTATGCTGTTTGGCACACGAGTAGTCCTGTGTTATAGCTTCACCAGGTTGACACCTCATTTTTAGGTGTGCCTGGTGCTGCTCCTGGCATGCCCTCCTGCACTCTTCATTGAACCGGGGTTGATGGTAATGGTAGAGTGGGGGATATGCTGGGCCATGAGGTTACAGATTGTGTTTGAGTACAATTCTGCTGCTGCTGATGGCCCACAGCGCCTCATGATGCCAGTGTTGAGTTGCTAGATATGTTCAAAGTCTATCCCATTTAGCACGGTGGTAGTGCCACACAACACGATGGTCATATGTTCTTATGAGGGAGCTTTGCACTGTCAGAGGGTCAGTACTGAGGGAGTGCTGCACTGTCAGAGGGTCAGTACTGAGGGAGTGCTGCACTGTCAGAGGGTCAGTACTGAGGGAGTGCTGCACTGTCAGAGGGTCAGTACTGAGAGAGTGCTGCACTGTCAGAGGGTCAGTGCTGAGGGAGTGCTGCACTGTCAGAGGGTCAGTACTGAGGGAGTACTGCACTGTCAAAGGGTCAGTACTGAGGGAGTGCTGCACTGTCGGAGGGTCTGTACTGAGGGAGTGCTGCACTGTCAGAGGGTCAGTACTGAGGGAGTGCTGCACTGTCAGAGGGTCAGTACTGAGGGAGGGCTGCACTGTCGAGGGTCAGTACTGAGGGAGGGCTGCACTGTCAGAGGGTCAGTACTGAGGGAATGCTGCACTGTCAGAGGGTCAGTACTGAGGGAGTGCTGCACTGTCAGAGGGTCAGTACTGAGGGAGTGCTGCACTGTCAGAGGGTCAGTACTGAGGGAGGGCTGCACTGTCGAGGGTCAGTACTGAGGGAGGGCTGCACTGTCAGAGGGTCAGTACTGAGGGAATGCTGCACTGTCAGAGGGTCAGTACTGAGGGAGTGCTGCACTGTCAGAGGGTCAGTACTGAGGGAATGCTGCACTGTCAGAGGGTCAGTACTGAGGGAGTGCTGCACTGTCAGAGGGTCAGTACTGAGGGAGTGCTGCACTGTCAGAGGGTCAGTACAGAGGGAGTGCTGCACTGTCAGAGGGTCAGTACTGAGGGAGTGCTGCACTGTCAGAGGGTCAGTACTGAGGGAGTGCTGCACTGTCAGAGGGTCAGTACTGAGGGAGTGCTGCACTGTCAGAGGGTCAGTACTGAGGGAGTGCTGCACTGTCAGAAGTGTTTAAGATAATCAAAGGACTTGATCTGGTGGACGGGGTTCAGAACAAGGGGGCATTACCTTTAAATTGGAGCCAGGCTCTTGAGGGGTGATGTGAAGGAGCAGAGATTCACACAAAAGACAGTCTGCAAAAGACATATAGAATTTTCAGGACTGAGATTGATATTTGTCGGAAAGGACAGCTGAATGGAGAGAGGAACAGATCTGGTATGATCTAACGGAATGGAACCGAAGGTTGGATGGGCTGAATGGCCTCCTCCTGTTTCTATGACAGAATATGGAGTGCTGGGTCAGCTGGTGGAGTTTAGCTGGAGCAGGTTTGAGAGGTTGAATGGCATTTCCTTGTTTCAAGTTTTCTCGCGATGAGAGTGGACAGGGTGAGTGAGTCATTGTGAAAGTGTACAGTGTCAATTCCCTTTAAAGACAGAGATTGTGAGCTCTGCAGCCAATCCGCTTTGTACCGTTTCTTAATTCAACTTCTTCCCTCTTGAAATGTTCCTTTTCTTGATTCAGCCTTTTGCTTCTCCCTGAGTGCAGGGCAGACCGATTCCGGAGTGTACAAATCCCCTGCTGTGCTTAACCAGCGAGTTAATGGTTGTAATCTCTCTAATTCTGCATTATCCTTAATTGAATTTCTGGAAAATACTCATAAAGAGCACAGATTACAAATTTCTAATTCCCCATTAAGATCACAAACATTATTGTCACTTCCTGTGTAGTATGGATATGTTTCCCTTTCACTCCTGTCAGGAGTAATGGCCTGAGCTGAAAGATAAAGTTGTACCTTTTTATTCTTACACAGGGTTGTCACAGAGGTCCCAGTTAGGGAAGGCAGTCATCTGACTCCAACTCCTTGGACAGAAAAATACAGCCAGCCCTCAATCACTCACTCGGGTCAATGTTAACTAGCATAGCCTGGCAGGAACTCGACAGGAACTTGGACGGTTACGTGAGGTGTGAAGACGTGGGAAGTCTGGGTAAAACAAAAGCCTCACATCTCCATAGCTCCTGTCACATCCCAATGGGCTTTATAAAGAACCATTGAAGAACTTCCTAAAGCGTAGTCATTGTTAGTTCAAACAGGAACAAAAAAGTCAATGGGAATCAGGGGAAAAACTCTCCGCTGGTTGGAGTTATACCGAGCACAAAGGAAGATGGTTGTGTTTGTTGGAGGTCAGTCATCTCAGCTCCAGGACATCACTGCAGGAGTTCCTCAGGGTAGTGTCCTCGGCCTAACCATCTTCAGCTGCTTCATCAATGACCTTCCTTCCATCGTAAGGTCAGAAGTGGGGAAGTTCGCTGATGATTGCACAATGTTCAGAACCATTCGCGACTCCTCAGATACTGAAGCAGTCCATGTCCAAATGCAGCAAGACCTGGACAATATCCAGGTTTGGGCTAACAGGTGGCAAGTAACATTCATGTCACACAAGTGCCAGGCAATGACCATCTCCAACAAGAGAGAATCCAACCATCACCCCTTGACATTTAATGGCATTACCATATCTGAATCCCCCACTATCAACATCCTGGGGGTTACCATTGACCAGAAACTGAGCTGGACTAGCCATATAAATACTGTGGCTACAAGAGCAGGTCAGAGGCTGGGAATCCTGCGGTGAGTAACCCACCTCCTGACTCCCCAAAGCCTGTCCACCATCTACAAGGCACAAGTCAGGAGTGTGATGGAATACTCCCCACTTGCCTGGATGAGTGCAGCTCCCACAACACTCAGAAAGCTTGACACCGTCCAGGACAAAGCAGCCCCGCTTGATTGGCACCCCATCGACAAACATTCACTCCCTCCATCACAACACACAGTAGCAGCAGTGTGTACCATCTACAAGATGCACTGCAGGAACTCACCAAGGCTCCTTCAACAGCACCTTCCAAACCCATGAGCACTACCATCTAGAAGGACAAGGGCAGCAGATAGATGGGAACACCACCACCTGGAAGTTCCCCTCCAAGTCACTCACCATCCTGACTTGGAAATATATCACCGTTCCTTCACTGTCGCTGGGTCAAAATCCTGGAACTCCCTCCCTAACAGCACTGTGGGTGTACCTACACCACATGGACTGCTGGTGGTTCAAGAAGGCAGCTCATCACCACCTTCTCAAGGGCAACTAGGGATGGACAATAAATGCTGGTACAGTCAGCGAAGCTCACATCTGGCAAATGAATTTATAAAAATGTAGGGAACCTTAGCATATTAAAGGGTGTGGGGAGTGAAAGGGAGAGTTGGGCTGGACTGCGTGGGATATTGAAGGGTACAGGGAGTGAGGGGGAAGTGTCAATTTAGACTGGGGGGGGTATATTAAAGGGTGTAGGGAGCGACGGGAAGGGTGGGATAGATTGGGTGCAATATTAAAGCGTGTGGAGAGAGAGGCGAGAGTGGGAATCAACTGGATGGGATATTGAAATGTGCGGGAGCAGGGGAAGTGTGGGATTAAACTGGGTGGGATATTAAAGGGCATGGGGAGAGAGGGGGAGAGTGGGATTAGACTGAGTGGGATATTAAAGGGTGCGGGGAGTGAGGGGGAGAGTGGGATTAAATTGGGTGGGATATTAAAGGGCATGGGGAGAGAGGGGGAGAGTGGGATTAGACTGGGTGGGATATTAAAGGGTGCAGGGAGTGAGGGGCAGAGTGGGAATAAACTGGGTGGGATATTAAAGGGTGCGGGAGTGAGGGGAAGTGTGGGATTAGACTGGGTGGGATATTAAAGGGTGTGGGGAGTGAGGGGAAGAGTGGGATTAGACTGGGTGGGATATTAAAGGGTGCGGGGAGTGAGGGGGAGAGTGGGATTAGACTGGGTGGGATATTAAAGGGTGCGGGGAGTGAGGGGGAGAGTGGGATTAGACTGGGTGGGATATTAAAGGGTGCAGGGAGTGAGGGGGAGAGTGGGATTAGACTGGGTGGGATATTAAAGGGTGCGGGGAGTGAGGGGGAGAGTGGAATTGAACTGGGTGGGATATTAAAGGGTGCGGGGAGTGAGGGGGAGAGTGGGGTTAGACTGGGTGGGATATTAAAGGGTGTGGGGAGTGAGGGGGAGAGTGCGATTAGACTGGGTGGCATATTAAAGGGTGTGGGGGGTGAGGGGGACAGTGGGATTAGACTGGGTGGGATATTGAAGGGTATAGAGAGTGAGGGGGAGAGTGGGTTTAGACTGGGTGGGATATTGAAGGGTGCGGGGAGTGAGAGGGAGAGTGGGATTAGACTGGGTGGGATATTAAAGGGTGTGGGGGGTGAGGGGGCGAGTGGGATTAGCCTGGGTGGGATATTAAAGGGTGTGGGGAGTGAGGGGTAGAGTGGGATTAGACTGGATGGGATATTAAAGGGTGTGGGGAGTGAGGGGAAGAGTGGGATTAGACTGAGTGGGATATTAAAGGGTGCGGGGAGTGAGGGGGAGAGTGGGATTAAATTGGGTGGGATATTAAAGGGCATGGGGAGAGAGGGGGAGAGTGGGATTAGACTGGGTGGGATATTAAAGGGTGCAGGGAGTGAGGGGCAGAGTGGGAATAAACTGGGTGGGATATTAAAGGGTGCGGGAGTGAGGGAAGTGTGGGATTAGACTGGGTGGGATATTAAAGGGTGTGGGGAGTGAGGGGGAGAGTGGGATTAGACTGGGTGGGATATTAAAGGGTGCGGGGAGTGAGGGGGAGAGTGGGATTAGACTGGGTGGGATATTAAAGGGTGCGGGGAGAGTGGGATTAGACTGGGTGGGATATTAAAGGGTGCAGGGAGTGAGGGGAGAGTGGGATTAGACTGGGTGGGATATTAAAGGGTGCGGGGAGTGAGGGGGGAGTGGAATTGAACTGGGTGGGATATTAAAGGGTGCGGGGAGTGAGGGGGAGAGTGGGGTTAGACTGGGTGGGATATTAAAGGGTGTGGGAGTGAGGGGGAGAGTGCGATTAGACTGGGTGGCATATTAAAGGGTGTGGGGGGTGGGTGTGGGGGGTGAGGGGGACAGTGGGATTAGACTGGGTGGGATATTGAAGGGTATAGAGAGTGAGGGGGAGAGTGGGTTTAGACTGGGTGGGATATTGAAGGGTGCGGGGAGTGAGAGGGAGAGTGGGATTAGATGGGTGGGATATTAAAGGGTGCGGGGGGTGAGGGGGCGAGTGGGATTAGCCTGGGTGGGATATTAAAGGGTGTGGGGAGTGAGGGGTAGAGTGGGATTAGACTGGATGGGATATTAAAGGGTGTGGGGAGTGAGGGGAAGAGTGGGATTAGACTGGGTGGGATATTAAAGGGTGCAGGGAGTGAGGGGGAGAGTGGGATTAGACTGGGTGGGATATTAAAGGGTGTGGGAGTGAGGGGAGAGTGGGATTAGACTGGGTGGGATATTAAAGGGTGTGGGGAGTGAGGGGGAGAGTGGGATTAGACTGGGTGGGATATTAAAGGGTGCAGGGAATGAGAGGGAGAGTGGGATTAGACTGGGTGTGATATTTAAACGGTGTGGGGAGTGAGAGGGAGAGTGGGATTAGACTGGGTGGGATATTAAAGGGCATGGGGAGTGAGTGGGAGAGTGGGATTAGACTGGGTGGGATGTTCAAGGGTGCGGGTAGTGAGGGGGAGAGTGGGATTAGACTGGGTGGGATATTAAAGAGTGCGGGGAGTGAGGGGGAGAGTGGGATTAGACTGGGTGGGATATTAAAGGGTGCGGGGAGTGAGGGGGAGAGTGGGATTAGACTGGGCGGGATATTAAAGGATGTGGGGAGTGAAGGGGAGAGTGGGATTAGACTGGGTGGGATATTAAAGGCTGCGGGGAGTGAGGGGAGAGTGGGATTAGACTGGGTGTGATATTAAAGGGTGTGGGGAGTGAGAGGGAGAGTGGGATTAGACTGGTGGGATATTAAAGGGCATGGGGAGTGAGGGGGAGAGTGGGATTAGACTGGGTGTGATATTAAAGGGTGTGGGGAGTGAGAGGGAGAGTGGGATTAGACTGGGTGGGATATTAAAGGGTGCGGGGAGTGAGGGGGAGAGTGGGATTAGACTGGGTGGGATATTAAAGGGTGCGGAGAGTGAGGGGGAGAGTGGGATTAGACTGGGTGGGATATTGAAGGGTATAGAGATTGAGGGGGAGAGTGGGTTTAGACTGGGTGGGATATTAAAGGGTGAGGGGAGTGAGAGGGAGAGTGGGATTAGACTGGGTGGGATATTAAAGGGTGCGGGGGGTGAGGGGGAGAGTGGGATTAGACTGGGTGGGATATTAAAGGGTGCGGGGAGTGAGAGGGAGAGTGGGATTAGACTGGGTGGGATATTAAAGGGTGCGGGGGTGAGGGGGAGAGTGGGATTAGACTGGGTGGGATATTAAAGGGCATGGGGAGTGAGTGGGAGAGTGGGATTAGACTGGGTGGGATGTTAAAGGGTGCGGGGAGTGAGGGGGGAGAGTGGGATTAGACTGGGTGGGATATTAAAGGGTGTGGGGAGTGAGGGGGAGAGTGAGATTAGACTGGGTGGGATATTAAAGGGTGCGGGGAGTGAGGGGAGAGTGGGATTAGACGGTGGGATATTAAAGGGTGTGGGGAGTGAGGGGGAGAGTGGGATTAGACTGGGTGGGATATTAAAGGGTGTGGGGAGTGAGGGGGAGAGTGGGATTAGACTGGGTGGGATATTAAAGGGTGCGGGGAGTGAGGGGAGAGTGGGATTAGACTGGGTGGGATATTAAAGGGTGCGGGGAGTGAGGGGAGAGTGGGATTAGACCGGGTGAGATATTAAAGGGTGCGGGGAGTGAGGGGGAGAGGGGGTTAGACTGGGTGGGATATTAAAGGGTGTGGGGAGTGAGGGGAGAGTGGGATTAGACTGGGTGGGATATTAAAGGGTGCGGGGAGTGAGGGGGAGAGTGGGATTAGACTGGGTGGGATATTAAAGGGTGCGGGGAGTGAGGGGGAGAGTGGGATTAGACTGGGTGGGATATTGAAGGGTGCGGGCAGTGAGGGGGAGAGTGGGATTAGACTGGGTGGGATATTAAAGGGTGCGGGGAGTGAGGGGCGAGTGGGATTAGACTGGGTGGGATATTAAAGGGTGCGGTGAGTGAGGGGAGAGTGGGATTAGACTGGGTGAGATTAAAGGGTGCGGGGAGTGAGGGGAGCGTGGGATTAGACTGGGTGGGATATTAAAGGGTGCGGGGAGTGAGGGGGAGAGGGGGATTAGACTGGGTGAGATATTAAAGGGTGCGGGGCGTGAGGAGGAGAGTGGGATTAGACTGGGTGGGATATTAAAGGGTGCGGGGAGTGAGGGGGAGAGTGGGATTAGACTGGGTGGGATATTAAAGGGTGCGGGGAGTGAGGGGGAGAGTGGGATTAGACTGGGTGGGATATTAAAGGGTGCGGGGAGTGAGGGGGGAGAGTGGGATTAGACTGGGTGGGATATTAAAGGGTGTGGGGAGTGAGGGGGAGAGTGATATTAGACTGGGTGGGATATTAAAGGGTGCGGGGAGTGAGGGGAGAGTGGGATTAGACGGTGGGATATTAAAGGGTGTGGGGAGTGAGGGGGAGAGTGGGATTAGACTGGGTGGGATATTAAAGGGTGTGGGGAGTGAGGGGGAGAGTGGGATTAGACTGGGTGGGATATTAAAGGGTGCGGAGAGTGAGGGGGAGAGTGGGATTAGACTGGATGGGATATTAAAGGGTGCGGGGAGTGAGGGGGAGAGTGGGATTAGACTGGGTGGGATATTGAAGGGTGCGGGCAGTGAGGGGGAAAGTGGGATTAGACTGGGTGGGATATTAAAGGGTGTGGGGAGTGAGGGGGAGAGTGGGATTAGACTGGGTGGGATATTAAAGGGTGTGGGGAGTGAGGGGGAGAGTGGGATTAGACTGGGTGGGATATTAAAGGGTGCAGGGAGTGAGGGGGAGAGTGAGATTAGACTGGGTGGGATATTAAAGGTTGTGGGGAGTGAGGGGAGAGTGGGATTAGACTGGGTGGGATATTAAAGGGTGCGGGGAGTGAGGGGGAGAGTGGGATTAGACTGGGTGGGATATTGAAGGGTATAGAGAGTGAGGGGGAGAGTGGGTTTAGACTGGGTGGGATATTAAAGGGTGCGGGGAGTGAGAGGGAGAGTGGGATTAGACTGGGTGGGATATTAAAGGGTGCGAGGGGTGAGGGGGAGAGTGGGATTAGACTGGGTGGGATATTAAAGGGTGCAGGGAATGAGAGGGAGAGTGGGATTAGACTGGGTGTGATATTAAACGGTGTGGGGAGTGAGAGGGAGAGTGGGATTAGACTGGTTGGGATATTAAAGGGCATGGGGAGTGAGTGGGAGAGTGGGATTAGACTGGGTGGGATGTTAAAGGGTGCGGGGAGTGAGGGGGAGAGTGGGATTAGACTGGTGGGATATTAAAGGGTGCGGGGAGTGAGGGGGGAGAGTGGGATTAGACTGGGTGGGATATTAAAGGGTGTGGGGAGTGAGGGGGAGAGTGAGATTAGACTGGGTGGGATATTAAAGGGTGCGGGGAGTGAGGGGAGAGTGGGATTAGACTGGGTGGGATATTAAAGGGTGCGGGGAGTGAGGGGGACAGTGGGATTAGACTGGGTGGGATATTAAAGGGTGCGGGGAGTGAGGGGGAGAGGGGGATTAGACTGGGTGAGATATTAAAGGGTGCGGGGAGTGAGGGGGAGAGTGGGATTAGACTGGAGGGCTGATTTGGGGTAATAGACTGATGGACAGAAGGGCAGGCCTCTGATTCTATGATGAATGGGGACAATTAAAGCATTGAACAGGTCACGGAGCAAGAACTGTGAGAAATTGTTGATATTCGTGGTAACATCATTGAGTGACACACTCAGCAGTACACACAGTTTGTCTAACTCCAACTCCAGCCATCGAAAGGGACATGCTTAACTTCTGATTGCCATGCACCGCCAAAGTTAGCAGGAAAAACAACTTCGGGGGAGAGAGGAGAATTTATTATTTAGAACGCACTTTTCAAATCCTCACTCTCAGCCCACAGGAAGAAATCAAATCCTATTGGCTGCAAATTCTGGCCCAGTTAACGCCTGACAGCACAGTGATGTACCTCATCGCCGATTGCCCAGGACAGGGACACACACTCTGCACCGCTCCGAGGAGGCTCACTCACTGCCAACCTGCTGCCATTAACAAGTCTCTGGATAACTGGCCTGAAATGGGACATTTCTGGGCCCAGTTTTGTCAAATCTATATCCACATTCCATGTATCTAACAGATGGTGCTCAGACATTACTGATAGACTACACTGCTTCCTCTGTATCCATCTGACCTGCAGCAGGCTTTCAGAGAATCATTGAATCATAATGAACGCAAAAAGGCCATTTGGCCCATCATACCTCCACTGGCTGTCAGAGCAACTGTTTATTTAAGCAGGCTAAAGAAATTAGTGGTGGAATTTTAGGCCATCCCTGCCCCCCAGACCCCCAATGAAGGGGGTTTGGAGGCGTGGGAGATGTATGATTGGGTGGGAGGGTCCCGGGCATGTCCCGGCCTCCACCTGATGAAGTCTGGGCCGGGGAGGCCTGTGGATGGCCTTCCTGCCTGGAAGTGAATTGGGACCTGAAGAACGCCTGGGCCTCTTCCAACTGCACTGGTATTCAACTGGGGGGGCAGCACACAGGCAATCTGTGTCCTGTTCAAAGGCACTCAGGGGCTGCTCGAGGGACCCAGCATCAGGAATGTTGGGTGGGGGAGGGCGGTGGTGAGCTTGCTAAGAACCACCCTCCTGCCCTTTCTCCTGACCTCCCTCCCTGAGACCCCTATCCCACCAGCTCTCACCTGTGGCCCAGGGCCCCTGGTTGGTGCATTGCCAGCAGCTCCAACGCTGCCAGTGTTTCTGACCCCCAGGGTCCCCGATCCCAGGGAAGACCCTCTTCCTGATTGGGCACTGACACAGAGCAATGCTCTCTGGGAATGAGGCAGGTCAGGGTCCCCCTGCATATTTTGACTGAATTTCACAGCTGAGTTCAGTCGGACTCCAGTCCTTTAAAACCGAACATTGTACACTTTATTAAATCAATCTCTTGTATGAAGTAAATTTAAATGCATTGTGTTTGTGTGTGTGTCAGTCATTAGCATGTAAATGGATATTTTCATGGCAAAATGAATAGAGAACCAGTCTAATATACCTAATTACACAGGAACAGTGACAGATGGGAAATGGTTTGTCAGAGATTTGTCAGGAGTTTGAGGAAGCAGTGATTCTGACAGGGCGAGGGAGAGGGTGGAAAATTATTTGGGAATATATCCTGCTGTGGTGTTTATGCAGACAGCATATTACAATCTCAACTCAAACTTCAAACCACTCGCCTATTCTGTATTTCAAAGTTATGATTAAAATAAAACTGCAGCAATGAAACATGAGGCGTGATGGGACATGGTGAGGGAGAGGCGTGGACATGTCAGAGAAAGGGGAGAGTGCAGAAATTGTTCAGTTACTACAAAGGTACCAGGGATGAGGGATGTTAATTATATGGAGAGAATGAGGTGTTCATCATCGAGGAGAGAGAGACTGGAGGTGTTCATCATTGAGGGCAGAGAGACTGGAGGTGTTCATCATCGAGGGCAGAGAGACTGGAGGTGTTCATCATCGAGGGGAGGGAGACTGGAGGTGTTCATCATCGAGGGGAGAGAGACTGGAGGTGTTCATCATCGAGGGGAGAGAGATTGGAGGTGTTCATCATCGAGGGGAGAGAGACTGGAGGCGTTCAGCATTGAGGGGAGAGAGACTGGAGGTGTTCAGCATTGAGGGGAGAGAGGCTGGAGGTGTTCAGCATTGAGGGGAGAGAGGCTGGAGGTGTTCAGCATCGAGGGGAGAGAGGCTTCCCATCACACTCACATTATCAATTCCCTTATTGCTGCCTTGCTACTTTGCCTTGTCCTCTGAATTTATCACATCTTCCCTCACCTGATCCCTCACCCCTCTCACGACTCACCGGGGATAGTGCGCTGTAATATCAAACCTCACTGTTCCCTGAGTTTGATCAAAACACCAGATTGCCCCAATTCTACCTAACTGTTTAATTTAGTTTAGCAGAATACGAGCACCAGGTTTGTAAACTTAATAAGTAAATAACTGTTTATTGAACAAATTGTCTTTAACCAGTGGCAAAAGAAAGAAACATGAACTGCTAATTTCTAACAGTATAACTTACTTCTAACACTACCCCCTTCTTAAATCCCTCTACACACACACACACACACACACACGCAGGACACATAAGACACACAAATCATGGATTTTAAGGGTGGGATAAAACAGTTCAATAGCACCAATTCTGGAGTACTGAATTCAATGGGTTGATTTTGATCGATGTCTTCAAATACCTTTCAGTTCTTGTTGATGACACAAGGTGGTCTTCCAGCACTTTTAGTATTTAGTTCACTGGTTGAGCATTTTCCTTTCAATATCTCTAACAGTGATTTTCCCCTTTGTCTCTTGACAGGGGTTTTCAGAGAGAGATACGAGGAGAAAAACCAGCTAGCTATTACTGTGGAATTACTGGACTCTTCCACACACAGGAGGAAGAGGTTTCATGTCTTGTTCCTTTCAGGCGAGGAACTGATGTCACTGTTCTCGCACAAAATCCAGGTCACCTGGTCAGGAGCCAATTAAAATGCTGTTGCCAGGTAGCTCCTTTGGTCTAGGACTCCTTTCAAGCACCATCCTGTCTTTCATGGTACACTCTGTCCCAGGACTGCAACATTGTATATGCCCCTCACTCTGTTCCAGTGGATATGTCTTTCAACCTGCAGCCATGGTACTTTTAATCCACAGTCCAACAGAAAATAAGAAGATATGTTCCTTACGCCCACATTATTTAGTTTAAAGCCCTCTTTGCCACCTTAGTTGTATGATTCCCCAGAACACTGGTCCCGGCATGATTCAGATGAAGACCATCCCTACAACACAGCTCTCACTTTCCCCAGTACTGGTGCCAGTGTCCCATGAATTGAAACCCATTTCTCCCACACCAGTCTTTGAGCCATGCATTTACCTAATTTACCCTACACCAATTGCTCATGACTCAGCTAATAATCCCGTGTTTGATGGGGACAGTGTAGAGGAAGCTTTACTCTGTATCTAACCCCGTGCTGTACCTGCCCTGGGAGTGTTTGATGGGGACAGTGTAGAGGGAGCTTTACTCTGTATCTAACCCTATGCTGTACCTGTCCTGGGTGAAAAGGGTGTCTAGATCCCAGTGACCCTCTACATATCCTGTGTAAATTTCCTGAGGTGATGTGAGCCTCTATATGACTATCAATGGGAGGGTGAATCCTGGTCAACAGGTGCCCCTGACAGTGTACTGGGTCCTGGATTGTGCCTGTACACTGTGCACGGAGACCTTGGATGGCCGTTCCAATGGACATTTGTTGGATTGGTGGGAGAGTGTTCAAGGAGAACAATCTTCCCTGTGGATCCAGTGTCCAGTATCATTGGTTGAGACTCCCTTCAGTGGCTTGTTGTAGGTGAAAAGGGTGGTGTTGCTGTTGTCTGCTGCACTGACCTCTACCTTGCAGTGGCTGAGCGCCAACTCTCAGATATTTCTTCCTACCTCTCCCTGGGCTATGACCCCACTACCGAACATCAAGGCAATGTTTCCAGGACTGTCACTGACCTCATCTCCTTTGGAGATCTCCCCTCCATAGCTTCCAACCTCATATTCTCCCAACCTGCAATAACCTGCTCACTGGTGCCCAGTTTGGGTTCCGTCAGGGTCACTCAGCTCCTGACCTCATTACAGTCTTGGTTCAAACATGGACAAAAGAGCTGAACTCCCGAGGTGAGTTGAGAGTGACTGTCCTTATGATGGAAGGAAGGTCATTGATGAAGCAGCTGAAGATGGTTGGGCCTGGGACACATCTGTTCTGATGATGCCACTTTCCAAAACAGTGTTTCTGACATTTCTTCCTTCTTCCTTAACCGAGGTTTCCCACCCACAGTGGTTGACAGGGCCCTCAACTGTGTCTGACCCATCTCCTGCGCCTCTGCCCTCACACCTTCCCCTCCCTCCCAGAACCATGATAGGGTCCCCCTTGTCCTTACTTTTCACCCCACCAACCTCTGCATTCTAAGGATCATCCTCCGCCATTTCCACCAACTCCAGCATGATGCCACCGCTAAACACATCTTCCACTCAGCATTCCGCAACCCTGGTCCACTCCTCCATTACCCCCAACACCTCATCCCCTTCCCACGGCACCTTCCCATGCAACCGCAGAATGTGCAACACCTGCCCCTTTACCTCCTCCCTCCTCACCGTCCAAGGGCCCAAACACTCCTTTCAGTGAAGCAGCATTTCACTTGCATTTCCTTCAATTTAGTCTACTGCATTCGTTGCTCCCAATGCGGTTTCCTCTACATTGGAGAGACCAAACGCAGACTGGGTGACTGCTTTGCAGAACACCTTCGGTCTGTCCGCAAGCATGACCCAGACCTCCCTGTCGCTTGCCATTTCAACACTCCACCCTGCTCTCATGCCCACATGTCCGTCCTTGGCCTGCTGCATTGTTCCAGTGAAGCTCAACGCAAACTGGAGGAACAGCACCTCATCTTCCGACTAGGCACTTTACAGCCTTCCGGACTGAATATTGAGTTCAACAACTTAAGACCATGAACTCTCTCCTCCATCTTCACCACTTTTTAAACCCTTTTTTCAATTTATTTATTTATATTAATTTATTCATTGTTTTCTATCCTTTTCCCCCCAACCAGCTCCCCACCCCCCAACAACGCCATCTGTTTCTGGTTTCTATGTTGTGCTGACCCTTGTTCTGCTATTAACACATTCTGCTTTTACCTTTATGCCACTATCAGCACCTTCTTTAGTCTTTACCACTACCATTAACAGTCCCTTTGTCTTGTGTCCAGACAGCTTTGTCAATCTCTCCTTAGCTCCCATCTATCCCTGACCTTCTATCTCACTCCACCCGCTCCATCCCCCTTACACATTTCTACCTCTCTTTAGCTCTGAAGAAGAGTCATACAGACTCGAAATGTTATCTCTGTTTCTCTCTCCACAGACGCTGCCAGACTGAATGAGTTTTTCCAGCATTTTCTGTTTTTATATATGAACATACGAACATTTGAATTAGGAGCAGGAGTCGGCCACTCAACCTCGAGCCTGCTCCGCCATTCAATAAGATCAGGGCTGATCTGATTGCAACCTCAACCCCATATTCCTGTCTACCCCCGATAACCTTTCACCCCCTTTATTAATCAAGAATCTATCTGGCTCTGCCTTCAAAATATTCAAAGTTTCTGCTTCCACCACCTTTTGAGGAGGAGAGTTCCAAAGTCTCACAACCCTCTGAGAGAAAAAAATTCTCCTCATCTCTGTCTTGACCCCCTTATTTTAAAACTGGGAATGGTGCTGACTTGCTGGCAATGAAGATCTACCCTGTCAATATTAATATTCTCTCACGATCTTTCAACTTAAATATAGCTCAAACTTATTAAGTGAGATGTCGTGTTATTGGCATCAATTATGGTCATTAATCGTACATCTATCCTTTTATATCTTTCCTCAGTTACTGGATGAGGGTCCAACAATCTGAGTGCACTTTTCCCTTAATTAGAATCAGCATTGAAGGAATTAAATAAACAGTTGAGGCCTGTTCAGATGTCACTTTATTTTAATCTAAATTGCTTCCAAACCAGAGTTTATGTATTAAAAGGGAGCTGCTGTTCTGTTTCCAATCAATGGTGACTATTAAATCTTCAGCTCTGAGTATCTGTCACCTCATCACAGCTTTAAAAGGCCTGAAATTTCAGGAGATGGATTGTCAAATAAAATCTATCAGACGCTGCCTGTGCTCAAGTGGGAATATTTAAAACAAGGGCAAAGACCAGACTCAGTTCCAGTGAAAGGTCATTGAGCTGAAACATTAACTCCGCTCCCAGTCTTGGTTGGTGTTGAGTTGCAATCCATTGCGGGGGAACTGACTATTACTGTCCCACCATTCAATTACACCATGGCTGATCTGTATCTGAACTCCATTTACCTGTCCCGGTTCCATAACCCTTAATATCCTTCAGTAGCCCTTACCCAACCAAAATCTATTCATGTCAGCCTTGATGTTTTCACCCCAGCCTCAACAGTTTTTTTGGTGGGGGGTGGGGAGAGTTCCAGATTTCCACTCCCCTTTGTGTGGGGAGATTCTTCCTGATGTCCCGCCTGAGCGGCCTGGCTCCCATTTTAAGGTTCTGCCCCTTTGTTCTGGACTCTGCCCCCACCAGAGGAGATTGTTTCTCTCTATCGACCCTGTCATCTTCAATATCTCAATTACATCACTGGTTAATTTCCAGTATTCAAGGGGATACAAACCCAGGCCATGTGACTGGTCCTTATCATTTAAACCTTTTATCCCTGAATCATTCACAGCGCCCTCTCCAAAACCCAATATACCGTACATGACAGTGTATAATTTACCTTTGAAACCTTGAAAAAACCCCTACGAACATGGAGGTTGACCTATATGCCAAGTATAAAAGTGAACCATTGGCCGTAGGCGTTTGTCATTTTGAAATGTCTTTGACAGAGTGGCCCCCACACATCTTTGCTGCGCAGCCTGCACTGCCCGCTTGTGCCCAGTTACCAGGTAGCGGTAAGTGAAAGATCCATTTTGTGGAGTGAAAAGTTGAGGCTGACTATGGATGCGAGTACAGCATGTCAAGGCTGGAAAGGGTGGTCGACTTATAGGCCAAGTAAACACGAAAAAATGATTTTTGGGGCTTGAAAAATGGGGTCATCTTAGATGCCAGGTCGGTTTATATGCTGCAATTTATGGTACCCGGAGGGGTGCTCAGGACATTTCTCCGGATGGGGTCTGACCAGTGTCATGTCCAGTACAGCCAGGAAGATACTGCAAATTTTAAAACTATATTTTTTAAATGGACGCAGCATTTTCAATGGCTGACAACGTGTCATGTGACTTTTGCATTATCAACTCCAGACAGAACTGAAACTCAAGCAAGTACCTAATTAACATACGAATAGGGGGGGGCAGTGTCAGAGTGGTGTTGCCACTGGACTGGTATTCCAGACACCCAGGGTAATGCTCTGGGGTAAAGGCAAAAAACTGCGGATGCTGGAAATCCAAAACAAAAACAAAAATACCTGGAAAAACTCAGCAGGTTTGACAGCATCTGCGGAGAGGAATACAGTTAACGTTTCGAGTCCGAATGACTTTTCAGCAGACCTGGGTTCTAATCCCACCACGGCAAATGGTGAAATTTGAATTCAATAAAAACCTGAAACTAAAAGTCGAATGACGACCATTGTTAATTGTTGTAAAAACCCAATTGGTTCACTAATGTCCTATAGGGAAGGAAATCTGCCGTCCTTACCTGGTCTGGCCTACATGTGACTCCAGACCCACAGCAATGTGGTTGACTTTTAACTGCCTCTGAAATGGTCCAGCAAGACACTCAGTTGAATCCAACCACTAGAAACTCAATAAAAAACAAATGAAACTGGACGGATCAATCAGCATCGTAAATAACAATGGCAGCTGTCAACCCTGCAAAGTCCCCCTTACTAACATCTGGGGACTGGTGCCAAAATTGGGAGAGCTGCCTCACAGACTAGTCAAGAAACAGCCTGACACAGTCATCCTCACAGAATCATACCTTACAGATAATGTCCCAGACTCCACCATCAGCATCCCTGGGTATGTCCTGTCCCTGCAGAGGTGGGGGCACAGTGGTATACAGTCGGGAGGGAGTTGTCCTGGGAGTCCTTAACATCAACTCTGGACCCCATGAAGTCTCATGGGATCAGGTCAAACATGGGCAAGGAAACCTCCTGCTGATTACCCTGTACCGCCCTCCCTCAGCTGGTGAATCAGTGCTCCTCCATGTTGAACACCACTTGGAGGAAGCACTGAAGGTGGCAAGGGCACAGAATGTACTCTGGGTGGGGGACTTCAATGTCCATCACCAAGAGTGGCTCGGTAGCACCACTATTGACCGAGATGGCCAAGTCCTAAATGACATGGCTGCTAGACAGGGTCTGCGGCAGGTGGTGAGGGAACCAACAAGAGGGAAAAACATACTTGACCTCATCCTCACCAACCTGCCTGTCGCAGATGCATCTGTCCATGACAGTATCGGTAGGAGTGACCATCGCACAGTCATTGTGGAGACCAAGTCCTGCCTTCACATTGAGGATACCCTCCATTGTGTTGTGTGGCACTACCACTGTGCTAAATGGGATAGATTTCAAACAGACCTAGAAACTCAAGACTGGGCATCCATGAGGTGCTGTGGGCCATCAGCAGCAGCAGAATTGTACTCAAACACAATCTGTAACCTCATGGCCCAGCATATCCCCCACTCTACCATTACCATCAAGCCAGGGGATCAACCCTGGTTCAATGAAGAGTGCAGGAGGGCATGCCAGGAGCAACACCAGGCATACCTAAAAATGAGGTGTCAAACTGGTGAATCTATAACACAGGACAACTTGCATCCCAAACAACATAAGCAGCAAGTGATAGACAGAGCTAAGTGATCCCACAACCAACAGATCAGATCTAAGCTCTGCAGTCCTGCCACATCCAGTCGTACAGGAAACAAGTCAATGATCTCATCCCCTCCCCTGCAATAACTGGACCTTCCACTCACTCCAAACTCACATCACCAATCATTTTGTGATTATGTCATGGGATGTGGATGTCACTGACAAGGCATTTATTGCCCATTTCAAAATGTATTTGGGGAAGTGGGTGGGGTGCTGCCTTATTGAGCTGTTGCAGCCCATGTGGGGGCACTGTTAGGGAGGCAACTGTGGCACTTTGACCCAGCGACAGTGCGGGCACAGCCATGGGCTGTGGAGCAGAGGGCAACTTCCAGGTGGTGGTTTTCCCATCTATCTGCTGCCCGAGTCTTGCTCGGTGGTTGTGGTTGTGGGTTTGGAAGGTGCTGTCTAAGGACCCTTGGTGATTCCTGCAGTGCATCTTGTAGATGGTACACACTGCTGCTACTGTGCATCGGTGGTGGAGGGAGTGAATGTTTGTGGATGTGGTGCCAATCAAGCGGGGCTGCTTTGTCCTGGACGGTGTCGAGCTTCTTGAGTGTTGTGGGAGCTGCACTCATCCAGGCAAGTGGGGAGTATTCCATCACACTCCTGACTTGTGCCTTGTAGATGGTGGACAGGCTTTGGGGAGTCAGGAGGTCAGTGATTAGCCACTGAATTCCCAGCCTCTGACCTGCTCTTTCATCAGGTGTGCTCACAATCCATTGATATGTCTTCATGTAGAAGTCAGTCCACAACAGGAGGGAGAAAGCGAAGATGGGAGGTGGAATCCCAGAGCTCAGACCCCTCACTCAGTTTGAGCAGCAGGCTGTGGAGCTGGCACACTGGGTTCAAGACCAGCCCTGTGCCAAGGGCGAGGTTGGCCTCTCCCAAGAAACTCGAGATGAAGCATGCATTACTCTGAGAGCTCAGGGTGATTGATGTGTGTAATGTTTGAACCAGCCTAGGCACTCACTCATTCTCTCTTATCTTCACTCTCGGTACCAGCAGGAAGTGGGGGATGACGGGGACTTCACACCTGGAGAGCTGTCACAGTGCTTCACTTACCCCCTCCACCAACTGAGACGCACACCTCGATGGGTCATAGGTCTAGCTTAGACTCGGGCTTACACTCTGGGGGTCACCTCACAGACACATGTCCACAGCAGGCAGAGGCAGTGACAGTTACAGCCTCTGACACTTGGGGTCTGCTAGAGAAGAGGCCCCTGTTAGGAAGCAGCCCTAGAAAAGATGCTGGAGTATCAAAGAGATGCAGGGGAACATCAGGCAAAGGTGCCAGGGGCCCTCAACAAAGTGGCACAGCAGATGGAGAGGTGTGCCCGTGTGCTCACTGATATCGTGGCTCCAGCACTGTGAGCGTGTGGAAGACTCCATGGGGAGGATGGTGGAAGCCATGGAGACCCAGGTCCAGCAGGTTCTGCCAGATATGCACTTGGAGCTGCATTCCATCACTCTAGCTAGGCAAGAGAGGGATGGGGCACCTCCACCTCCCTCCAGGTGCCCCTTCTCCACAAGGAGTCAGGGGGGGGCACTTGGCCATCCAAAGAGAGGAGGAACGTCAGGCAGATACCCTCGGGGCACCCACCCAGGACACTCCAAGGGTGTCCGAGCATTCCCAATCCCTTCTGCTTGTGACCCCATCAGCTCTAGCTGCTCAGGCTGTGGAGGGTGCACTTTCCCCAGAGCAGGAGACCTGAAGAAGGCTGAGGCCTCTAAGCCTCGTACCTCCAGAGGACACCCGCCAAAGTCACCACAGGCGAGAGGACATAGCAGTTTAGCAGGCTGTTTCCACCTCTGCTACGAATGTTGGGATTGCACACAAAGTTGTAGAGACAGAAAAATTAACAATGAGCACTGGTGGCACATGTGTACAATCATTGTATATAGTTTTGACGCTTATAAATAGATGTTAGCTTGCATTGGTTGGAAGTCTCCTAGATTCATTATTGCTGCTGGTTATTGTAATGGTCACACACACTCCACCCCTTCCCGGTGAAGGATACCCTGGGGGTACCGAGGATGGGTCTTTCCCCCCTCTAGTACACGCCTGCACCGAGAGTTTGCTTTTTGACAAGTTGCTGAAAGCCTCCGACTCTCACGATTCCACTTGCCTCCACTGCCCTCGAGACTCTTTCGAGAGACCTTTGCCTTACCTTAATGGAAAGAGTAACCACATGAGCCCTTGTCAGGCAGGTCTATTCCCCTGGGGGATGGGGGTTGGCAGTCACAAGTTGGCTGCCATTCACCTGCATGCCCCTTGTAGGCATCCACCTCCCTCCCTCCCTCCCTCCCTCCCTCCCTCCCTCCCTCCCTCTCTCCCTTCTTCCTTAACTCTGAATGGAGAAAATGGCAAATGGGTCAGAGTGAAGATCAGCTCCACACTTTGCTGGGATCTTGTATTGAAAACTCTCTGGGCCAGACCCGCTGTTGTGTGGGCTTCACCAGACAGTGAGGATTTCAAAAGCACCAGGCTCTCCTTCAGCCTCCACATGATACCAGGGCTTCCTAATATTCCCTTTAGTTGTCCAGTTGTGCTGACCTTTAGCTCCACCCACCCAAGAAGACCCTCTTCCCTCCTTGATGTTTTGCAGTTAGGAATCGAGGGTATTTCCTTTCTGGTGAGCTGCGTGTGTCTCAGGACATTGCGTAAAAGGTTTGAGACCATTTCCACCACCTTTTACCCGCCTCCTGTCACCCACTAACTTACCCCTACCACCATCAACCCCCACAATGGGACCTTCACCCTCCCCTCGGTAACACTTCAATCTCCCCCCATCACCATGGACCCTGTTAATATCAGCCTGGACATGGCTCCCCGCTCCGGTCAACATGCCAATACCCATCTTGATCCTGCCCACTCCCGTAACCCTTCCCACCATCCTTGTCCCCCTCAATGGCCCTCTGAATGAAAACTACACCCGCCACCTCCAAACCCTGACCCTATCACCCTACCACACCCCATTCCCCCTCTCACAGTCACCGTCCTTTCCTGTCATCATCACGTCCCATTCTCTCCCCAGGATTCCAACATTGTCCCATTGGACCCTTTCAGGGTCAGCAGGGTGTGACTGCAAGTGAGGCAGGTAGAGGGATCCTGTGTTCAGGAACAGAGGAGCCTCAGTCCTTGACCTTGTCCAACAGGTATGCGGTACTTGCTCCCTGTGTGGATGAGGAAGAGGGCTGTAGGGAGGATGAGCCAGCTGACCACGGCACCATGGCACAGGAGGCCATTCAAGAGGGGGGAGCAAAAAGACAAGTGGTAGTTGTAGGGGATTCTATAATTAGGGGAATTGATAGCTTCCTTTGTAAGGAGGATCGAGAGACCCGCATGGTATGTTGCCTGCCCGGTGCCAGGGTGAGGGACATCTCTGACCGGCTTGAAAGGATATTGGAGAGGGAGGGGGAGGATCCAGTTGTTGTGGTCCACGTCGGGACAAATAACATAGGTAAGACTAGGAAAGAGGACCTGTTTGGGGATGATCAGGAACTAGGAACTAAACAGGTCCTCAAGGGTTATAATCTCTGGATTACTACCCGAGCCACGTGCAAATTGGCATAGGGACGCGAGAATAAGGGAAGTAAACACGTGGCTAAAGGAGTGGTGCGGGAAAGAGGGGTTCCACTTCGTGGGGCACTGGCATCAGTATTGGAACAGGAGGGATCTGTACCATTGGGACGGTCTCCACCTGAACCGATCTGGGACCAATGTTCTAGCGAAAAGGGTAAATAGGGTGGTCAACAGGACTTTAAACTAGAAAGTGGGGGGGGGAGGGAAGGGTAAAACTCCAAGAAGTTTGACTAATGGGAAACAAAGCAGCAGGTTAGTGTGTGGGGGGGGCGGATTCAACTTCATGGAAAATTATGAAAAAACTGAAAAGAAAGGAGAGCCCAGGAGAGGCTGTTAAAGTATCCAGAACACAAAATAGGACAGAGTGTTTGGAAAGGGCTAGGAATCTAACTTCAAGCACATCAGATAAAGGGACAGCAATGAGAAAGGGGATGGGAAATACAGGACTGAAGGTGTTGTATCTGAATGCACGCAGTATACGAAATAAGGTAAATGAGCTTGTGGCGCAGATTGAAATTGGCAGGTACGATGTGGTGGGCATCACGGAGACATGGCTGCAAGGGGATCAGGACTGGGAACTAAATATCCAAGAATATACATCCTATCGAAAAGATAGGCAGAGGGGGTGGCGTTGCTTTGTTAGTAAGAAATGGCGGAGGAACTGAATAGGTACTTTGCGTCGGTCTACATGGTGGAAGACATGAGTAACATCCCCAAAGTTCAAGAGAGTCGGGGGGCAGAAGTGAGTATGGTGGCCATTACCAAGGAGAAGGTGCTAGGAAAACTGAAAGGTCTGAAGGTGGATAAATCACCTGGACCGGATGGATTACACCCCAGAATTCTGAAGGAGATAGCTGCAGACTATAGCATGCACAGCAAAGTGGATGTTGGCACAGGAACTCAGAGTCCTGGGGAAGGTCAGTTGGCTGGGTGGCTGGTGTGGATCAGATGGGGTTCAATCCCCATTCCCACTGGGGCGAATCTGGGGCCCGAATCCTTGACCCCTGCCTGGGGAGGCAGTGACACTGTGTGTCAGACCTGTCTTCGTTCGGAGAACTGAAAATGAAGACTCTATCAATCTCAGTGCTGCAAGTTTATGTTTTAATTGGAGAAAGAAGTCCCCAGTGAACGTGGATTTAGAGTGATTGGCAAAAGAACGTGAGGAAAACCTTTATTTATGCAATAAATGGAATGCACTGTGTGACAGGCTGGTGGATACAAATTCAATAGTCATCTTCAAAAGGAAATTGGATAAATACATGAAGGTTAAAAAATTGCAGGGATAAGGGGGAAAATGGGAGAGTGGGACTAACTGGATTTAACTTTGAAAGGGCCAGCCCTGACTGAATGGGATGAAGGGCCTTTCCCTGGTCTATTCTATGACCCCTCCAGTCTCCACAGCTGTTTGAGGGAGAGATTTCCAGATTCTCACTATCCTTTGTTCGTCTGCTTTTATTTCGGAGAATTCTTTCTCGCAGAAGAGGGTTGTCCAGGACAAAGCAGCCAGCTTGATTGGCAGCCCATCCACAACCTTCAACATTCTTCGAATCATGTCCTTCAGGACCATCATTTCTTTTGAAATATGGAAAGGCATTGCATTAACGGGATGTTTGGAAGCTGACCTGGGTTTGTTTTGGACTGGGAGCCAGCAAGTCCTATGCAAGAAATCACCTGACCAGCATAGCACTTGATGGGGGAAAAGCTGTTTGCTTGTTTGTACTGCAATTATTGTAATGGATGGGAAAAATACTGGTTTAAAGGCAAAGGCTAGTGATTCACTGAAAATCACACGACAGAGATGAGATTTAAGTTTTGATCTTGTTTTTTTAATTTAGTTTGGACTGAACGGAGAAAGTGAAAATCTGCCCAGCTCACACTCCCTTTGTCTTGCCTGAAGTAAAGTGGTTATCAGTATCCAGCTAAGAATCCCCATCTCAGTGGAACTGTGTCTGTCTTTGGAAACCCAAGGGGCTGAGATGAGAACGATTGACCCAGCTGTATCCTTTGTCATGCCGAAGCTCCATTGGTTAGAACCTCCAGACATCTTCTCTTCACATGTGGGTGCTCCATATCGACAGCAGTACTTCATCTTTTTAAAATAAAGTCTATTCTTCAACTGCCCGTCTCTGCAGAGAAATCTATCTGTTTGTCCTTTGCATGTGTGTGTGTGTGTGTGTGTGTGTGTGTGTGAGCGCTGGGGAATTTTAAAAGGGGTAGATAGTTATACCTCTGGAGTAAAATTGTGTGTTAACCAGTTCTTGCAACTTATTTTAAAAAAATACGTTTTGTTTCACAATAAATTAATCATTCTGAGTTTATTGAAAGATACCTGGTTAAAGTCTATTTTCCTCTGGGTCTAACAGTAGCAAAGGTAAATAATTGGCCATTTTGGTGAGAGAATTAAACTTTTACACTAATTGTGTGACCTGTGGAGTGGTGGGGCTGGATCAACTGCACACTCCTCCCATCCTGGTCATAACAAAATTCACTCCCTCCACCACTACGCACAGTGGCAGCAGTGTGTACCATCTACAGGATGCACTGCAGGAATTCACCAAGGCTCCTTCGACAGCACCTCCCAAACCCACGATCACTACCATCTAGAGGGACAAGGGCAGCAGATAGATGGGAACACCACCACTTGGAAGTTCTCCTCCAAACCACTCACCATCCTGACTTGGAAATATATCACCGTTCCTTCACTGTCGCTGGGTCAAAATCCTGGAACTCCCTTCCTAACAGCACTATGGGTGTACCTACACCACATGGACTGCAGCGGTTCAAGAAGGCAGCTCACCACCACCTTCTCAAGGGCAATCACAGAATCACAGAATTGTTACAGTGCAGAAGAAGGCCATTCAGCCCATCATGTTTATTGTAATATGCCTTTAAGGGATAGCAGCATGCCATCGCTGGAAGGAAGGTGTGTCATGTGACCCAGCCTCAAATTCACTTCTGTCTATAAGCAGAACACAGCACAGCTCTGATCCCTGCAAGTTTTCTATCTATGTAGATCTGTTCTCATGTGCCTAGTTTAAGCAAATGAACCCACACCGTGTTTATACAATCCCTGATGAGTGGTTTGTGCCCTTATATCATTATAAAAATACAATTGTGTCTGCACCTATTCAGCTCTCTGAATGAGTAACTCATCTAGTACCATTCTCCCACCTTCCCCCCATAACCCTGCACATTCTCCCATTTCCGATAACTGTCTAATCCCCTTCTGAACGCCTCGATTGAACCTGCTTCCACCACACTCTCAGGCAGTGCACTCCAAACCTTCCCCACTTGCTGTGTGAGAATGTTTCTCCTGATATCACTATTTCTTCTTTTACTAACTACTTTAAACCTGGGACCTATTGTCCTCGATCCTTTTACAAGTGTGAACAGCTTCTCCCTATCTACTCTGTCCAGCCCCCTCATGATTTTGAAAACTTCTATCAAGTCTCCTCTCAGCCTTCTCCTTTCCAAGGAAAACAGTCCCAACTTCTCCAATCTTTCCTCATAGCTGAAGTAATTAGGGATGGGGCAATTTGCCTGGCCAGTGACACCCACATCCCATGAAAGAATTATAAAAAAAGGAATGAGGGTGAGATTCTGCAGCAAGTACTTCCCAGGCAGCCCGAGGGTACTCACTGTTGTTATAGACACAGAGGCTGTGGCCCATTCGTCCTTTAAATAATATCAGGGGAGCTGACAGTCACTTGAACAAGCAGCGAGTCCTATCACACAACAGCAACTTCCACTAACTCAAGGGTTCAACCAACTGAACCAAGCTGGCACTTAAGAAGCACTTATCCAAGGAACATTCTTGACTTTAATTGCATCTTAGAGGAGTCACTCTGAAGGCCTAAGACACCAGCTGGAAGACGAGCTCTCAGTGTTTGTGTATCCACTATCGAGAATAATGGATCAGCAAATACCAGGAACAGAGGCAGAGGAGAAAATGGTTCATCTGTCAGAATCATACCTCTCAAGATTGAAGTTCTCTTTAACGAACTGGAAGGATTTGGCATGATCTGGACATGTGGATGCTAACCTGGGATTTGTTAAAAAGGTCATGAGTTCACCTTGGAACTGTAAACAAGTCAGCCTCTTCCAAGAGATCACCTGATCTTTATGGTCC
>NC_135894.1:104448331-104530831 GCF_964194155.1 Cetorhinus maximus | reverse complement strand
GCATAAAATGCCACCCGGCGACATCAGGCGGGTGTCCCGACATCACCGAGCGTCATTTAGATTTTCAGTTTGGCGGCTGCGCCCCCGAATCGGCTTCGCGTCCATCGAACTGTCAAAGGCCATTGAAATCGTCATTCATTCAATCAGCTGAGCTGCCCGTCCAGCATTAAGGTTGTCGGGGGAGCAGAGGAAGAGCCCAGGCGGCCTTCGCATTTATCATTAAACCTCATCCACGGGCGGGAGGAGGTTACAGGGAGGTTTTTAAAATCTCATAAAAATTTATACATTTATTCATTGACATGTCTCAGCTCATGAGATAGAGTCACCTGAGGGGACATGTTTTAAAAGTTTTTTCCACCTTTATTTAAATTAACACATGTCAAACTGATCTCCCAGAGGCACCTCCTTCAGCAACTTTTATGCAGGCGAGTTACAGAACACAGGGAACTGCACAGGGAGCGGCACAGGGAACGGCACAGGGAGCGGCACAGGGAGCGGCACAGGGAACTGCACAGGGAGTGGCACAGGGAGCGGCACAGGGATCGGCACAGGGAGCGGCACAGGGAACTGCACAGGGAACTGCACAGGGAGTGGCACAGGGAGTGGCACAGGGATCGGCACAGGGAGTGGCACAGGGAGCGGCACAGGGAACTGCACAGGGATCGGCACAGGGAGCGGCACAGGGAGTGGCACAGGGAGCGGCACAGGGAGTGGCACAGGGAGTGGCACAGGGAGCGGCACAGGGAGTGGCACAGGGAACTGCACAGGGATCGGCACAGGGAGTGGCACAGGGATCGGCACAGGGAACGGCACAGGGAGCGGCACAGGGAGCGGCACAGGGAACTGCACAGGGATCGGCACAGGGAGCGGCACAGGGAACGGCACAGGGAACTGCACAGGGAACGGCACAGGGAACGGCACAGGGAGCGGCACAGGGAACGGCACAGGGAACGGCACAGGGAGCGGCACAGGGAACGGCACAGGGAACGGCACAGGGAACGGCACAGGGAACGGCACAGGGAACGGCACAGGGAGCGGCACAGGGAGCGGCACAGGGAGCGGCACAGGGAGCGGCACAGGGAATCACCCCCCCCACCCGCACAGGGAGTGCTCAGCGCTTCAGGGTGACTGTCACGCTGGTCGGGCCTTAATTGGCCCACCCACATAAAATGGCGACACGTCACCGATCGGTGGCGTTAATTGGGTTTGTGCCCGCGTCCGCCCCCACACAGTCCCCACCGATGGGGGGATAATTTTCTCCCAGGCTCCATCCTGGTAAATCCATGCTGTCCTCCCTCCAACACCAGTATATCCTTCCTGAGGGGTGGGTCTGGGATTGCTCCAGGTGAGTCCTGGTTTATCCATTCTCACATTCTACCCACCAACGGGAAAAGCCAACATTCTTCTCGATTTTTTTGTACCTGTTCGGGACATTTTAACAATTGACACTCTTGGACTCCCCAAGTCTGTTCGGACCTCCCATTGTTGCAGCTTTTCACCATTTGGAAGATTCCCTGTTCTGTCCTTTTTGGGTTGAAAGTGGATGACCTCACGTTCCCCTCCCCTGAGATCCATCGTCACGTTAATCTATCGATATCGCCGCCATTTCCTGTTTCCAGCTTCACTGTTTATCCATTCCTGGGTCAGGAAACTTTGGATTTGTGGTTTTCTAACCCATACCGGAGTCATGATTAAATACAGTGAATAGCTGAGATCCTTGCAGGACCCCACTCGTCTCTCCGCCAGTGAGATCAGCTGCTTGTAAAAGGCTGTAATATTTTTAATTGATTTACTTGTACTTTTAATCAAATTCATGGCTTTGATTTGCAGAAATTGTTCAATGCAGCAGGAACATTAATGGTTTAAATTAAATACAGGATTCTGTTAGCCGCAGCTTGCTGCACATTGGGGTTTTCCAGTAAAGAGGCAAAGGTTGTAAAATTGGGTTGTAACCAAAACACAGACATTTTCTAAAGTTATATTTTGCTTTGATGCCAAGTTGGAACTTTGGAAAAGTTTTACACAGACAGAAACCTGGGGGCACTGGGCTGGGTTTAACACTCCCTTTGCCAGTGGGTTTGAAGGTGGCAGGGGGAGGGCTCATTAAACCCAACGGGCAGTCTGCCCACTGCCTGCCCACTCTCCTCTGCCCCCACTAGAATTTTACTAGCAACGAGGTGGCATCAATGGGCTAATTGAGGTCCTTAACGGGGCAATTAACTGCCTCATCCCACTGCCCCTGGTATTTAACCAGTGACAGGTGACACAAAGATTGGCCGGGTGGTTAACAGTGAGGTTGAGTGTCTTGGGCTACAGGAAGATATAGACGGGATGGTCAAATGGGCAGATAAGTGGCAGATGGAATTTAACCCTGAAAAGTGTGAGGTGACACACTTTGGAAGGAGTAATTTGACAAGGAAGTATTCAATGAACGGCATGGCACTAGGAAGTTCTGAGGAACAAAGGGACCTTGGCATGTGTGTCCATAGATCTCTGAAGTCGGAGGGGCATGTTAGTGGGGTGGTGAAAAAGGCATATGGGACACTTGCCTTTATCAATCGAGGCATAGATTACAAAAGTAGGGAGGTCATGTTGGAGTTGTATAGAACCTTGGTGAGGTCACAGCTGGAGTACTGTGTGCAGTTCTGGTCACCACATTATAGGAAGGATGTGATTGTACTGGAGGGGGTGCAGAGGAGATTCACCAGGATGTTGCCTGGGATGAAACATTTAAGTTATGAAGAGAGGTTGTATAGACTTGGGTTGTTTTTGTTGGAGCAGAGAAGACTGAGGGGCGACCTGATCGAGGTGTACAAGATTATGAGGGGCATGGACAGAGTGGATAGGGAGCAGCTGTTCCCTTAGTTGAAGGGTCAGTCACAAGGGGGCATAAGTTCAAGGTGAGGGGCAGGAGGTTTAGGGGGGATGTGAGGAAAAACGTTTTTACCCAGAGGGTGGTGACAGTCTGGAATGCGCTGCCTGGGAGGGTGGTGGAGGCGGGTTGCCTCACATCTTTTAAAAAGTACCTGGATGAGCACTTGGCATGTCATAACATTCAAGGCTATGGGCCAAGTGCTGGTAAATGGGATTAGGTAGGTAGGTCAGGTGTTTCTCACGGGTCGGTGCAGACTCGATGGGCCGAAGGGCCTCTTCTGCACTGTGTGATTCTGTGACAGGAGAGGCCCATGCCAAGTGGTCTGCCTGGCAGGTTTCCATGTGTGGGCTGGTGCTGGGTAGCAGGATGGCGGGGGCAGGGGGGTGGTGGTCCTTCCTTAACAGGCCTCCTGGCCCCATCACAGAGCCCCCTCAAGGTGTAAACCCCAGTTGCCCTCACCCTCTGAATCTCCGGCCTCCACCCACTACCCCACCTCTTGCCAACTCCCCCTCACTCACCACCAAACATTTGCAAAGTTCCAATCCCTGGCAGCTCACCTCCTCATCGCCCAAGGGCAGTGCCAACCGTGGCCACACTCCCGCTGGCACGACCAGTACATTGAGAGCTGCCAGTCTCTGACTGGCTGGCAGTGCCCTGAGGCGGGATTGCCTGTCCCTGAGGGCTGGAAATCCTGCCTCCAGCCCATTAAATGGCAAACTGGCCGTTAAATGACAGCAGAGCAGTTGTTCCTTGGGTCGGGGGAGTGCGGGTGCCCTCGAAATGGTGGGGATGGTGCCCTGAATAATTGAACCCATCAGATCTGGAGATAAAGGATTGGTATGATTTAAAAAATCTATTTATTCAGCTGTTCTAAATGATCTCAGGTGTTTTAAAAGTTGTGAGAGAGACACAAACTAATGTTAATTGACAATATCTCCTTCTGAAATGCAGGGAAACTGGGAGGCATGTTTAGTTTCTATGATTTATCTGACAGACTCTGTCTTTAATTCTCCAAGTGACAGGTTGTAAAAAATCAGTAACTTGGATTGTTTATTTCTCCTGTGCTCATAAAATGTACGTGGATGTGTTCATGAAAGAAAACTGCTGTTCCTGATAAAAAGGTCCTGAAGGCTGATGTGACAGCCAGGGGAATGAGAAATTACTGAAGGGATTTTGTCAAGGAGTCTCTGATATCACGGTTTGAACAAAGAATTGGAGGCGTCATTTTTTTCCTATATTTGTTCGTAGGATGTGGGTGTCATTGGCTGGACCAGCATTTATTGCCCATCCTTAATTACCCTTGTTCAGGGGGCATTTGACAGTCAACCCCATCATTGAGCAATAGTAGCTTAAGATGGATTTTGATAGAAAAGCATCTTCCAAACCCACGACCACTGCCATCTAGAAGGCCAAGGGCAGCAGATAGATGGGAACACCACCACCTGGAAGTTCCCCTCCAAGCCACACATCATCCTGACTTGGAAATATATCACCGTTCCTTCACTGTCGCTGGGTCAAAATCCTGGAACTCCCTCCCTAACTGCACTGTGGGTGTACCTACACCACATGGACTGCAGCGGTTCAAGAAGGCTGCTCACCACCACCTTCTCAAGGGCAACTAGGGATGGACAATAAATGCTGGCCCAGCCAGCGGAGCCCACACCCTGTGAAAGAATGAAAAAAGGACAGTATGATCTTGTCAATGAAATGTGCTGTCTATATCAGAAAGAAGGATGTAAAAATCATTGCACAAGGTGATGTGACGCTTAAATCAGGGTAGTTTGGTCAGCTACTGAAGGATATGGTCAGTCGGAGGTTGACCACAGGCTGGTTGATTGTATGTGTGATTTCTTGTCATGTATTTGTGACTAACAGGCGTATTGTTAACACTTATATTGTTAATGGGTGCATTGTGGTTAAATCTAGTGAGGACGTTATTATTTCATTTGAGCTTTGAATGTTGTCTCATTATTTCTCATAATTCTCATGTCTGAATCGTAAAATAAACTGTGAGGCAAAAGGTTACACCTGACAAGTGTTACAAACCCATTCTCCCTACTCCCTGTCTCCTGCCTGTTCCGCCAGGTTCCTAAAAAATGTCAATAATTTGCCTTTAATTCTATGAGCTTCAACTTTAGCTTACAGTTTCTTTTTATTATTCATTCACAGGATGTGGGCTTCACTGGCTGGGCCAGCATTTATTGCCCATCCCTAGTTGCCCTTGAGAAGGTGGTAGTGAGCTGCCTTCCTGAGCCGCTGCAGTCCCTGTGGTGTAGGTACACCCACAGTGCTGTTAGGGAGGGAGTTCCAGGAACTTTATCAAACATCTTCTGGAGGTTGATATAAATGTCATCCACATTATCCTGTCCACTATCTCAGTCACCTCTTCAAAAATATTCAATCAGTTTCATCAGGTACAGCACACCCTTCCTAAACCCATTGCTGCTTCTCTCTGACCAGCTGAAACATTTCAAGGTCGAATCACCCAATCCTTAATTATAAACTCGAGTCATTTCCCAACCACAGATGTTAGGATAACTGGTTTATAATTCCCTAGTTTACCTCTTTCGCCTTTCTTAAAGAGCAGGGTGATGTGTCATTTTTAAATCTGAAAGAATAGTTCTCAAAGATGATCCTTAGGCCCAACATTCTCACCAGCCTCCTTCAAAACCCTGGCATTGAAATGATCTGGTTCTGGGGATTTGTCACTCCTTAGTCTTGTTATTTTCATCATTGCTGTTATTTTCCTTATGTTAATTTTGGAGACTCACTGTCCCTAATTTCAGTATTAGTTTCTGTAGATACTGACACAGCAAATCCCAGCTGACCTTTCGCACAAACCTCTATTCTGCATTAGTGACGCTGGTTGACCTCACTCAGCTTAACTCTCACCCTTGTGGAGAAATAGGTCAGTTCTTCAGAATAAAACTTTTTCACACACGGAGTGGTCCAGGTCTGGAATGCACGGCCTGGAAGTGTGGTGGAGGCAGGTTCAATCGAGGCATTCAAGAGGGCATTGGGTGATTATTTAAATAGAAACAATGTGCAGGGTTACAGGAAAAAAGCAGGAGATTGGCACCAAGTTAAAATGCTCAGGGAGCCGGTGCAGACATGATGGGCTGAATGGCCTCCTTCTGCCAATTCTGTGATTCTGTCTTTAGGATCTGTCTTTCTTGAGGAGAATCGACTGAGAGATACTCCTGATCTGGGCTTGTCCCAAATAGGGGCTAGGCTTATTATCCACCACAATTTATTTACTGACCTATCTATCTGTCTATCTATCTCTTGCAAGGTGTGCACTCCGCTGAAACCTATGTAAACGTTTCAATTGGAAATGTCACTGTTAAAATGTCAATGCTTGTTGCATTGTCCTGCCACTAGGTGGTGCTGCAATGGTAATGCCATACTGAGTCTCACCACTAGACAGCGCTGTTTGAAATTCACACAAAGCTCTGTTGGAATAAAACATGGAGCACCAGCTTTTTGAACAAATGTTGCTTTAGACTAGTTAAAACATTCAGCCAATGATATTTTTCATAATAATGTGCTTGAGTTTACATGTGAGTCTTGTAATACTTGCATCAAAGTTTCTCTTTAATTCAACAGTTGCACTGAGCTCTCAGTTGTCAACATACAGAATTCCTTAGTCCGGAATGTGTGCATCTGCAGGAACCACAGGAACTTCACAGCTGACAATATGAGAGAATGTTTGCTTTTCCTAAAGGACTTTGAAGAAATTGGAAGATGAATTCTCTAAGTGTTGATGTCAGACAAGTGAGGAATCAATAAAAAATACATTAATACTTTTGCTTTTTCAGTTATGAACTCTGGCAGGTAAAACAGCAACAGTAACATCCTGTGATCAGCTGTTAAATTGTTGGTTAGACAATGCACTGCGGCTGAACATTATGTTCAAATCAACCCTTTGAAATATTTTTGAAGTTTTTCGCTATATATAAAAACTTAGAAGCTGAATAAATGATGAACTTTGAAATGTTTTATTAAGCAATGTTTGTCAGTTTATGGAAATTTATGTTCATTAAAACTGCATAAGTTGAATAAACTCTCTAATGGGGCACAGATGACATCGCTCCTGCTCTCTGGGTACATTCTGAGAACTCAGATTAGTGAAATGTTCTGAGCTTGTGAATTCCCGTCCATTACTTTTAAGAAGCTGAACATGTTAAATTCTTTTAGGGTTGCACTATAATGAGGGAGAGCTACAACCAGGACTATGTTTGACACAGAATCAGGGACAAATTGCTTGGCTAATCGTGTTATATTATTCAGAGATTCCCTCAGTTGCATGTGATTAAGGGATTTGCTGATTGTATTGTTCACAGTAACCTCTTAAACTCAACATACTTCCAAAACATTTTCCTGCAAATACTCCTTCAGACCCACACTGTGATTTATAACCTGCTGTCTTGGAACTGAAAGTATCAGTGGGCATACACCAGCCAGTATAGAGTAGATCATGCATTCTTATTGTGTGCCCCTGTTAAACATTATGGGAGTACAGTAGCACTGTTACAGGATTAAAACCAGAGAGCCAACGCTCCAGGGACATGAGTTCAAATCCCACCAAAGCAGTCGGGGAATTTAAATTCAATTCACTAATGTCCTTCAATATTGCTGGGGAAAGAGATGTTTTTTGTCACAGTTTTTTGTCTTGTGCCCATCAGGACAATTCACAGGAATACCAAGGGCAATGTAGGCCTCCGCATTCAAGGAATCATCCTCCGCCATTTCCGCCAACTCCAGCATGATGCCACCACCAAACACATCTTCCCTTCACCCTCCCTGGCGGCATTCCGTAGGGATCATTCCCTCCGGGACACCCTGGTCCACTCCTCCATCACCCCCTACACCTCAACCCCCTCCCACGGCACCTTCCCATGCAACCGCAGAAGATGCAACACCTGCCCCTTTACTTCCCCTCTCCTCACTGTCCAAGGGTCTAAACACTCCTTTCAGTGAAGCAGCATTTCACTTGCATTTCCTTCAATTTAGTCTACTGCATTCGTTGCTCCCAATGCGGTTTCCTCTACATTGGAGAGACCAAACGCAGACTGGGCGACCGTTTTGCAGAACACCTTCGGTCTGTCCGCAAGCATGACCCAGACCTCCCTGTCGCTTGCCATTTTAACACTCCACCCTGTTCTCTTGCCCACATGTCCGTCCTTGGCCTGCTGCATTGTTCCAGTGAAGCTCAACGCAAACTGGAGGAACAGCACCTCATCTTCTGACTAGGCACTTTACAGCCTTCCGGACTGAATATTGAGTTCAACAACTTTAGATCATGAACTCTCTCCTCCAGCCCCACCCCCTTTCTGTTTTTTCCCCCTCCTTTTTGTTTTTTCCAATAATTTATATAGATTTTTCTTTTCCCACCTATTTCCATTATTTTTAAATGTATTTCCATCCATTGTTTTATCTCTACCTTTTAGCCTATTTCGATTCCTTCCCCCCACCCCACCCCCACTAGGGCTATCTGTACCTTGCTTGTCCTGCTTTCTACCCTTAATTAGCACATTCCTTAGATAATATCACCACCTTCAACACCTCTTTGTGCTTTTGTCTATGACATCTTTTGGTTATCTCCACCTATCTCTGGTCCTCTATCCAGCTCTTCCTGTCCCACCCCCCCTTAAACCAGCTTATATTTCACCCCTTTTCTATTTTTACTTAGTTCTGTTGAAGAGTCATACGGACTCGAAACGTTAACTGTGTTCCTCTCCGCAGATGCTGCCAAACCTGCTGAGTTTTTCCAGGTATTTTTGTTTTTGTTTCAGCTTGATTCTGATTGGTCAAGGCATTGTCCTGACAAATGAACCAGCAGATGGCCGTCACTTATGTTGTTTAGCTGCAATGTGTGTACATGTTCTTTCTGTCTGCAAAGAACAGGGCCCTGTGTATGTGGCTTCCAGTACACGCAAATGTGCCACACTGTGAGCACTACTGACAATCTGAAACTGGTTGTCAGGGTAATTCTTAGCAAACTCAGGTTCACTACTACCAAATGACTAATGTCCTTTATGGAAGGAAATCTGCCGTCCTTACCTAGTCTGGCCTACATGTGACTCCAGACCCACAGCAATGTGGTTGACTCTTAAATGCCCTCTGAAATGGCACAGCAAGACACTCAAAACCACTACAAAATCTAAAAAAGGGACGGACCACCTGGCATTGACCTAGGCACCAATTCTCAAGGGCAACTAGGGATGGGCAATAAATGCTGGCCCAGCCAGCGAAGCCCACACCCCATGAATGAATAAAAATGACAACGGCAAACTCAGTCCTGCCAACCCTGCAATGCTCTCCTTACTAACATCTGGGGGCTAGTGACAATGTCCCAGACACCACCATCACCATCCCTGGGTATGTCCTGTCCCACCAGCAGGACAGACCCAGCAGAGGTGGTAGCACTGTGTATACAGTCGGGAGGGAGTTGCCCTGGGAGTTCTCAACATCAGCTCCGGACCCCATGAAGTCCCATGGCATCAGGTCAAACATGGGCAAGGAAACCTCCTGCTGATTACCACGTACCGCCCTCCCTCAGCTGATGAATCAGTGCTCCTCCATGTTGAACATCACTTGGAGGAAGCACTGAGGGTGGCAAGGGTGCAGAATGTACTCTGGGTGGGGGACTTCAATGTCCATCACCAAGAGTGGCTCAGTAGCACCACTACTGACCGAGCTGGCCAAGTCCTACAGGACATCGCTGCTAGACCGGGTCTGCAGCAGGTGGTGAGGGAACCAACAAGAAGGAAAAACATACTTGACCTAATCCTCACCAACCCGCCTGTCACAGATGCATCTGTCCATGACAGTATCGGTAGGAGTGACTACCGCACAGTCATTGTGGAGACGAAGTCCCAACTTCACATTGAGGATACCCTCCATCGTGTTGTGTGGTACTACCACTGTGCTAAATGGGATAGATTTCAAACAGATCTAGCAACTCAAGACTGGGCATCCATGAGGCACTGTGGGCCATCAGCAGCAGCAGAAATGTACTCGAACACAATCTGTAACCTCAGGGCCCAGCATATCCCCCACTCTACCATTATCATCAAGCCAGGGGATCAGCCCTGGTTCAATGAAGAGTGCAGGAGGGCATGTCAGGAGCAGCACCAGGCACACCTAAAAATGAGGTGTCAACCTGGTGAAGCTATAACACAGGATTACTTGTGTGCCAAACAGCATAAGCAACAAGTGATAGACAGAGCTAAGCGATCCCACAACCAATGGATCAGATCTAAGCTCTGCAGTCCTGCCACATCCAGTCATGAATGGTGGTGAACAATTAAACTACTCACTGGAGGAGGAGGCTCCACAAATATCCCCATCCTCAATGATGGAGGAGCCCAGCACATCAGTGCAAAAGATAAGGCTGAAGCATTTGCTACAATCTTCAGCCAGAAGTGCCGAGTGGATGATCCATCTCGGCCTCCTCCGGAGGTCCCCAGCATCACAGATGCCAGTCTTCAGCCAATTTGATTCACTCCACCTGATATCAAGAAACTGCTGAGGGTGCTGGATACCGCAAAGACTACGGGCCCTGACAATATTCTGGCAATAGTACTGAAGACTTGTGCTCCAGAACTTGCCACTTGCCCCTAGCCAAGCTGTTCCAGTACAGCTACAACACTGACATCTACCCAGCATTGTGGTAAATTGCCCAGGTATGTCCTTTACACAAAAAGAAGGACAAATCCAACTCAACCAATTACTGTCCCATCAGTCTACTCTAGATCATCAGTAAAGTAATGGAAGGGGTCATCAACAGTGCTATCAAGCGGCACTTACCCAGCAATAACCTGCTCACTGATGCCCAGTTTGAGTTCCGCCAGGGCCACTCAGCTCCTGACCTCATTACAGCCTTGGTTCAAACATGGACAAAAGAGCTGAACTCCCGAGGTGAGGCCAGAGTGACTTCCCTTGACATCAAGGCAGCATTTGACCGAGTGTGGCATCAAGGAGCCCTAGCAAAACTGGAGTCAATGGGAATCAGAGGGAAAACTCTCCGCTGGTTGGAGTCATACCGAGCACAAAGGAACATAATTATGGTTGTTGGAGGTCAGTCATCTCAGCTCCAGGACATCACTGCAGGAGTTCCTCAGGGTAGTGTCCTCGGCCCAACCATCTTCAGCTGCTTCATCAATGACTTTCCTTCCATCATAAGGTCAGAAGTGGGGATGTTCGCAGATGATTGCACAATGTTCAGCGCCATTCACAACTCCTCAGATACTGAAGCAGTCCATGTCCAAATGCAGCAAGACCTGGACAATATCCAGGTTTGGGCTGACAAGTGGCAAGTAAGATTCATGCCACACAAGTGTCAGGCAATGACCATCTCCTACAAGAGGGAATCTAACCATCGCCCCTTGATGTTCAATGGCATCACCATCACTGAATCCCCCACTATCAACATCCTGGGGGTTACCATTGACTAGAAACTGAACTGGACCAGCCATATAAATACTGTGGCTACAAGAACATGTCAGAGGCTAGGAATCCTGCGACGAGTAACTCACCTCCTGACTCCCCAAAGCCTGTCCACAATCTACAAGGCACAAGTCAGGAGTGTGATGGAATACTCCCCACTTGCCTGGATGAGTATAGTTCCAGCAAGAAGCTTGATACCATCCAGGACAAAGCAGCCCACTTGATTAGCACCCCATCCACAAATATTCACTCCCTCCACCACCGACGCACAGTAGCAGCAGTGTGTACCATCTACAAGATGCACTGCAGGAACTCACCAAAGCTCCTTAGACAGCACCTTCCAAACCCACGACCACTACCATCTAGAAGGAAAAGGGCAGCAGATAGATGGGAACACCACCACCTGGAAGTTCCCCTCCAAGCCACTCACCATCCTGACTTGGAAATATATCGCCGTTCCTTCACTGTCACTGGGTCAAAATCCTGGAACTCCCTCCCTAACAGCACTGTGGGTGTACCTACACCACGTGGGCTGCAGCGATTCAAGAAGGCAGCTCACCACCACCTTCTTAAGGGGCAATTAGGGATGGGCAATAAATGCTGGCCTAGCCAGCGAAGCCCACATCCCATGAATGAATTAAAATGTGATTGATTTTTAACTGCCCTCTGAAGTGATCTAGCAAGCAGTACTGTTACCTCGATAAAAGTGCTGAGCACCACCTTCTGAAGTGGATGGGCAACAAAATGCTGGCTTTTCTGATGAGAAAATGACTGGAGAACTGGAGAAGAAAAACTGTAAGGCACAGCTAAGAGAAAGAGTGAACCAAAGACCCAATTTCTGGACTGTCAGTTTGAGCCTCGGGAAGAGGATCAGAGTGAAGGCGTAAAGATTCTGGGTGAAGACTTGGAGAAAGTGAATAGTTTCAGGTACCTGGGGCCAGTGATGGCAGAAGATGGAGGTATAGAAATAGAAATTAAGCAATGGAATAGCTCCGATTGGAGTAATTGGGAGAAGTGTAGTGGAGTGTTATGTGATAGAAAAATATCGCTGATATTGAAAGGAAGAATCTACAAGACAGTTCTTAGACCGGCCTTGTTAATAGAGCAACTTGGGTAACATCATGGAGAGAGGACCAACGATGGGATGCAAATAAGATACAATGCTGAGATAGATGTGTAAAGTGACAAGAAAGGACAAAATCAGGAACCAGCACATCAGGGGGTCGGTGAAGATAAAAGTGAAATACTGCGGATGCTGGAAATCTGGAACAAAAACAAAAATAGCTGGAAAGGCTCAGCAGGTCTGACAGCGTTTGTGGAGAGAAAGACAGAGTTAACGTTTCGAGTCTGTTGAGTTCTGAAGAAGAGTCATACGGACTCGAAATGTTAACTCTGTTTTTCTCTCCACAGATGCTGTTAGACCCACTGGGGTCAGTGCAGATTGGGAGCATCGAAGAAAGTAGCTGAGAAGAGATTGAAATGGTTTGGTCACCTGTTGCAAAGAGGGAGAGAGAGGAAAAGCGAATGATGGTGGTGGGGCTGCGAGGAAGAAGGAAAAGAGGAAGGCCAATGACCTGATGGAAAGATGTGGTGGTGAGGGACTTAAATGCAACAGGATTGAAAGAAGAATGGGTGACAGGCAGGAGGATGGTGATCAACCATCATGGTGGCAATCCCAAGTAAAATGGGAGAAGCTGAAAGAAGAGGAAATGCTGGTCTTGCCAACGACACCCAGGTTCTGTGAGTGAATAAAAACATGTCCTTGCTGTATCAGATGCAGTGTGCTACAGTAAGCCCATAAACTTCAGCTCATCCAAAATTCTGCTTCCTGTGTCCAAACTCACACCAAGTTCCCCATCACCCCTGTGCTCACTGACCTGGACTGGCTCCCAGTCCAGCAATGTCTTAACTTTAAAATTCTCATCCTTGTTTTCAAATCTCTCCATGGTCTCACCCTCTCCCTATCTGCATCATCTCCCCCAATCCTACAACCTTCTGGGATCTTTGCACTCATCAAATTCTGGCCTCTCGAGAATTCCCGATTTTAATTGTTCCACCAGTGGAGATTGTGCCTTCAGGTGCCTGGGCCCTCAGCTCTGGAATTCCCTCCTTAACCTCCCTGCCTCTCCCCCATTCCTCCCGTAAGACACTCCTAACCCATGGTCCAAACTCATGATTACCTAACCTAATATCTCCTTATGGGACTCAGTGTCATATTTTGTTTCATAAAGTTCCTGTGAAGCATTTTGGTACATTTTATTGGGTTAAAGATTATGTTAAATATAAGCTGTTGTTTTCTTACAAAGAACCAAGGAAGGTGCTGCTTTTTCTACATTCCCTGAAAATCACGCAATCATCTGGTGGCAGTGTCTTGGTGAAGTGCTGATACAAGACTAATGAAACTGGAGAGGGAAATACCTTGTTCAGTGTTTATAAATTGATTGTTAATGTCTAGAGTGTTTGGTGAACAATTTTTGTACAGAAACTCTTGGCACTCAGCAAGAATTTGAAAGAATTGATATTCTGCTCCATTCCCAGGAATGATTCTGTCTAAATGTTAGATTTCCTCTCTGCATAATGTTAAAAACAATCCACTTATTAAATTGTTAAATATAAAACCACGAGAGGTTTAAGGTAATTGGCAAAAAAGCCAGGGGGAGAGGGGATTTTTTTACAGCGAGTTGTTGTGATCTGGAAGACACTGCCTGAAAGGGCGGCAGAAACAGATCAAAGCACAACTTTCAAAAGGGGAATTGAATAAATACTTCAAAAGGAGAAATGTGGGAGAAAAGGCAGGGAAATAGGACTAATTGGATAGTGTCTTCACAGTGCTGGGCTGAATGGCCTCCTTCTGTCCTCTTAGAACATAAGAAATAGGAGCAGGAGTAGTCCATTCGGCCCCTCAAGCCTGCTCCGCCATTCAATAAGATCATGGCTGATCTGTCTGTGTTTCGATTTCCACAATCTCATCTAACCCCGATAACCTTTGATTCCCTTGCCTAACAAGAATCTATCTACCTCTGCCTTATAAATATTCAATGACCCCGCCTCCACCACCTTCTGAGGCAGAGAGTTCCAAAGTCACACGACCCTCAGAGAGAAAAAAATTCTCCTGATCTCTGTCCTAAAAGGGTGACCCCTAATTTTAAAACAGTGCCCCCTAGTTCTGGACTCACCCACAAGAGGAAACATCCTTTCCACATCCACCTTGTCAAGGCCGCTCAGGATCTTGTAAACTTCAATCAAATCACCCCTCACTCTTCTAAACTCCAGTGAAAACAAGCCCAGTCTGTCCAACCTTTCCTCATAAGACAACCCACTCATTCCAGGTATCAATCTAGTAAACCTCCTCTGAACCACCACCAATGCATTTACATCCTTCCTTAAATAAGGAGACCAAAACTACACATAGTATTCGAGGTGCGGTCTCACAAATGCCCTGTATAGCTGAAGTATAACATCCTTACTTTTATGTTCAATCCCTCTCATAATAAAGGATAACATTCCATTAGCTCTTGCTGTGCTGTAAGGTTCCTTGGACATTCTGAGCTGTAGTGTTTGAGGAGGTCATTGAGTTTTCCTGTTTGATTCACACACACACCTGAAGCTAAGACAGCCAGTGTTGTCAGTGAAGGTGAAGCATCCACAGTGAATTCCTACCCCACAAGCACTGCCCAGGTACCTGCTCAAACAGCGGCCAGAGACAAACCGCTTGGTTTTAAAATTTATTCATTCATGGGATGTGGGGGTTGCTGGCTGGGCATCCACTGCATTCTGAGGTAGTGAATTCCACAGATTCACAACCCTTTGAGAAAAGTAATTCCTCCTCATCTCTGATTTAAATCTACCACCCCTTAGCCTAAAACTATGGCCTCTCATTCTAGAATGCCCCACAAGGGGAAACATCCGCTCCACGTCTACTTTGTCTATCCCCTTTAGCATCTTATATACCTCAATTAGATCTTCTCTCATCCTCTAAACTCTAGTGAGTATAGGCCTAAACTGCTCAATCTCTCCTCATAAGACAAGCCCCGCATCTCTGGAATCAATCTAGTGAACCTTCTCTGAACCGCCTCCAATGCAATTACATCCTTCCTCAAGGGGACCAAAACTGTGCACAGTACTCCAGGTGTGGTCTCACCAATGCCTTGCACAGTTGCAACAACACTTCCCTATTTTTATACTCTATTCCTTTAGCAATAAACGCCAAAATTCCATTTGCCTTCCTTATTACCTGCTGTACCTGCATACTAGCTTTCAGCGATTCATGCACGAGGACACCCAGATCCCTCTGCACTGAAGCATTCTGAAGTTTCTCTCCATTTAAATAATAAGTTGCCTTTTTATTCTTCTGACCAAAATGGATAACCTCACACTTATCCACGTTAAACTCCATCTGCCAAATTTTGGCCCATTCACCTAACCTGTCCATATCCATTTGTAAATTTCTTATTTCTTCATTGCAACTTACTTTCCCACCTATTTTGGTGTCTTCTTCAAATTTAGCTACAGTACTTTCTAACCCTGAATCCAAGTCATTAATATAGATTGTAAATAGTTGGGGCCCAAGGACCGAACCCTGTGGCACCCCACTAGTTACAGCTTGCAATCCAGAAAACGATCCATTTATCACGACTCTCTGCTTTCTGTTGGTTAGCCAATCCTCTATCCAGGCTAATATATTAGCCCTAACTCCGTGTGATCTTATCTTGTGTATTAATCTTTTGTACGCCACCTTATCAAAGGCCTTCTGGAAGTCCAGATATACTACATCTACAGGATCCTCATTATCCACTTTGCTTGTCACATCTTCAAAGAATTCTAGCAAATTAGTCAAACATGATCTACTCTTCATAAAACCATGCTGACTCTGATGGATTGCATTTTGACTTTCCAAATGCCCCATTACTACTTCCTTAATAATGGATTCCAACAGTTTCCCAGCAACAGACGTTAAACTAACTGGTCTATAGTTTCCTACTTTCTGCCTCCCCCGCTTTTTGAAAAGAGGCGTTATATTAGCATTTTTACAATCCCCTGGAGCCTTTCCAGAATCCAGGGAATTTTGGAATATTATAGCCAATGCATCCACTATCTCCGCTGCCACTTCCTTTAAGACCCTGGGATGTAGGCTATCAGATCCTGGGGACTTGTCACCCTTTAATCCCAATAGATAATCACAGAGCCTCTGAGAATGTCTGACTCCTGTCTGGCTGAGGGCAGTTTGCATGCGCTCCATGATCAGGGTCATATCATAGAAATGCAGCCATGAAACTTTAGACACATCTGATGCTGTGTCCACCTTCAGCACCTCAGCCCTTCAGGAGCTGGTGCACAGCATCACTGGTCGCAGATGCTGGTGAGATGGGGGCCAGCCCTACCTTAAAGGTGCTGAGAGCACACAGAGAGAATGAGAGAGTTCTGTGGCACCTGCCCATGACATTCTGGCAGCAATGACCAGCATCGCCGAGGTGCAGGCTTCAGTAATGTGTCCAGGGAGTGTGAGGCTGGACCATCACTGTGGTCTGAAGGCTGCACAGACACAGGGAAGAGGCCCTGGACTGAGACACCTGCCTTTATCTTGTGCAGAAAGGTTTCACATCTGAGTGACAAGAACACTGCTCATCAGCACAAGGAGCCACAGACAGGGAGATGTTCTTGCGAGTTTATTGACAATAGTGAACAGTATGTACAAGTGATCAACACCCGTGCCCAGGCTGTGCAACTAATTCTCCTTAACTTTCCTAACATTGCTGCTACATCTTGATGCTCCCCGGACACCCACAGAGGAGGTGGAGGCAGCCTGCTGTCCTGTCTGTGATGACTGTGACAGGCATCCTCTGGAGGGCTGAGACTTGGAGGGCCCCAGCCTGCTTTCGGGGTCCTGCTGTGTGGCAGTGGCAACCTCCTCAGCCTGTGAAGCTGGATCTGCGGAGGTCACAGGAAGATGGGCCAGTCACTCCCAGAGTCACCTGGGTGGATGGCCCCTGAGCGGGCATCTGCTGATTCTCCTCCCTATGGGTGCCCAAGGGCCCCTGGCTGACTCCGTGAGTGGAAGGGGTAGCTGGAGTGAGATTGAGCTGCCCAGCACTACTCTCACGTACACACTTGCTGGAGGCCAACTATGGCATCAGCAATGGAGTTAAGCCCACGCAGCAGTGCATGAGCGACGTCCTGGACCAAGGTTTCCACGGTGGCCGCCATCCTGCCAGTATTGACCTCGGTGCGTTGCAATGCTGGTACTATCACTTCAGCCTGAAGACGGACGGACTCCTCCATCGTGCCTTACAATCTGAGGAGTGCAGCAGACATCCCTTCCTGTTGTTCCCTGGCTTGCCTTTGAAGCTCCAGCAACTGTGACATGATCATGTCCAGAGGCTCATCATCTGACTCGGACGCAGCAACGTTCTGGTCTCCAGCAGTCCTCCGAGTGCCAGGGACCTGGGAAGTCCCTGCCGCTGCCTGCTGTGGATCAGAAAGTGTGATGTGCTCACCAGATTGTGATCCCGATGCTACTCTAAAGCTAGGTATCACCGAGGTGTGTGTCTCTGCGCTGGTGGAGGCTGTGGGTGATGCTGTGACGGGACTTCAGGGAAGGTGCCTTCAGATTCCTTGTTAGAGATTTCTTCGGGACTTGATTGGAGGCTCTGGGTCATGGACTCTGTCGGCTGTTTCCCAGATGTGCCTGTGAGAGCAAGGGGAGATAATGAGTGCAGGGCAGTGGCCTGTGAAACAGGACACATCACTCACAGCATGGTTATCTGATGGATGTTGCACTGCTGGATCCTCACTTGGTAGAGCAGCGCCGACCTCACCGTCAGCCACAGGACCGGTCCCGGTCATCGCCGGCCAGCTGGATGGCTCTGTTTTCAAATTCTGTGAGGACCTTGAATTCTGACATCCCCCCACCTGTCTGTGACCTTTCTCTCCTGTTGTGAGCCAGTTTGTCCTGCATGGATAGAGATGGAGAGAGTGTATCAGGATGCCTGCCGGGCCAGATGATGAGTATGCCTGGCCTGTGTGGGTGGTGAGTGGGCCCATGGACGGGATGAGGACAAAGACGGTGTGTGTGAGAGAGTGAATGGTGATGTGCCTTGCACTGACAGTGAGTGAGGGCCCTGTGGATGTGTGATGGGTTTGTGAGTGTGTGAGTTGGGGGTGATGAGAAGAGTGATGAGGAGATCATTCATCCTCTTGCAGCACTGGGTGGCTGTCCTCTCCTGAAGGGCGTTGGTGCTGACCACCACCTCCCCAGCTGGATAGGATTGGTGACATTGCTACCCATCCTGCAGCCAGAGTGGGGGTAGAGCACATCCCGGTGGCCTCCACAGCATCCAGCAGTCGCTCGAGGGACCCGTCACTGAAGCGGGTGGGGGGGAGCTGCAGTCTTTTCCCCTTTGAGAGCCAAGTTTCCCGGGCAGTGGTGGTGAGCTGGTGGTGATGAGTGTTGTGCATGTGGCTAGACTTTAAATATGGTGCCCAGTATGATGTGGCGGCTGGGTGATGGCCGGCGGGTGAATTAGAGCCTGCCCACCATGGAAACAGTGTGTTTCCTGGGAGTGCATAAATAATGAAGCAGGTTTGGGACGATACAGTGTGAAAACCCTCATTGCGGCCGACAGGCATAACATCGTTTTACCTGCCGCTACCGCACTTAGTGCAAATCTCGGAAACCTCCGCCCAGAGTGTTTTTATTGCAAACTTACAAACAAGGGACAGGCCAATCTGATAGTAACCTGAAATCTGCATCCCACCTACCCCCGATAACCTTTCACCCCCTTGCTAACCAAGAATTGATCCACCTCTGCCTTTAAAATATTCAAAGACTCTGCTTTCACCACCTTCTCAGGAAGAGAGTTCCAAAGACTCACAACCATCTGAGTGAAAACATTTCACCTCATCTCTGTCTTAAATGAGCGACCCCCTTATTTTTATACAGTGACCCCTAGTTCTAGATTCTCCCACAAGAGGAAATATCCTCTCCACATCCACCCTGTCAAGACCCCTCAGGACTTTTTTTGTTTCAATGAAGTCACCTCTTACTCTTCTAAACTCCAGTGGATACAAGCCTAACCTGTCCAGCCTTTCCTCATAAGACAACCCACACATTCCAGGTACTAGTTTAGTAAACCTTCTCTGAATTGCTTCCAATGCATTTACATCCTTCCTTAATTAAGGTGACCAATACTGTACACAAAACTCCAAATGTGGTCTCACCAGTGCCCTGTGTAACTGAAGCATAACCTCCCTATTTTTGTAATCAATTCCCCTCTGAATAAATGATATCATTCTATTAGCTTTCCTAATTACCTACATACCTGGATATTAGCCTTTTGTGATTCATGCACTGGGACACCCAGATCCCTCTGAATCTCAGAGCTCTGCAATCTCTCACTATTTAGATAATAAGCTTCTCTTTTACTTTTCCTACCAAAATGAACAATTTTCACATTTGCCCACATTATACTCCATTTGCCAGATCTTTGCCCACTCACTTAACCTGTCTATATCCCTTTGTAGCCTCCTTATGTCCTCTTCACAACTTACTTTCCTACCTATCTTTGTGACATCAGCAAGTTTGGCAACCATCCCATCAATCCCTTCATCCAAATCATTTATGTAAATTGTAAAAAGTTGAGGCCCCAGCACTGATCCCTGTGGTACACCAACTCATCACATCCTGCCAACCAGAAATGATCCATTTATGCCAGCTCTCTGCTTCCTGTTAGCCAGCCAATCTTCTATCCATGCCAATATGTTACCCCCTACACCATGAGCTTTTATTTTCCACAATGACCTTTGATGTGGCACTTTATCAAATGCCTTCTGGAAATCTAAGTATAGCACATCCACCGGTTCCCCTTTATCCACAGCACATGTAACTTCTTCAAAGAACTCCAATAAGTTGGTTAAACATGATTTCCCTTTTACAAAACTATGTTGACTCTGCCTGATGACCTTGAACCTATCCAAGTGCCCTGCTATAACTTTAATAATAGCTTCCAACATTTTCCCTATGACAGATGTTAGGCTAATTTGCCTATAGTTTCCTGCTTTCTGTCTCCCTCCCTTTTTGAATAATGGAGTTAAATTTTCTATCTTCCAATTTAATGGAAACTTCCCCAAATCTAAGGAGTTTCAGAATATTAAAATCAATGCATCAACTATCTCACTGGACACTTCTTTTAAGACCCGAGGATGAAGTCCATCAGGACCCGGGCACTTATCAGCTCACAGCTCCAACAATTTACTCAGTACCACTTCTCTGGTGATTGTAATTTTCCTGAGTTCCTCCCTCTCTTCCATTTCTTGATTTATAGCTGCTTCTGGGATGTTACTTGTATCCTCTATGGTGAAGACTGATGCAAAATACTTGTTCAATTCACCTGCCATTTCCTGATTTTCCATTATCAATTCTCCAGACTCACTTTCTATCGGACCAATGCTCACTTTGTTAACTCATTTAAAAAAAAGTATTAAAAACTCTTACTCTCTGTTTTTATATTTCTGTCTAGCCTCCTCTCACACTCTAATTTTTCCCTCATTAATCATTTAATCATCCTTTGCTGTGCCTTATATTCTGTCTAATCTTCTGACCTTCCACCTATCTTTGCACAATTGTATGTTTTTTCTTTAAGTTTGATACTATCTTTAACCTTTCTAGTTAACCATGGATGGTGTGTCTGTCCCTTGTACTTTTTCATGGTTGTTGGAATGTATCTATTCTGTGTATTCTGAAATATCCCTTTAAATGTTTGCCACTGATCTCTATTGACCTATCCTTTAACCTCATTTCCCACTTCACTTTTGCCAGCTCAGCTTTCATGCTCTTATTTAAGTTTAAAAAGATAGTCTCGGATCCACTCCTCTCTCCCTCAAACTGAATGTAAAGTTCAATCATATTATGGTCCTAGGGGCCTAGGTACCTAGAGGCGCCTGCACTATGAGGTCATTAATTAATCCCATCTCGTTACACAATACCAGGTCTAGTATAGCCTGCTCTCTGGTTGGCTCCAGAACATGCTGTTCTAAGAAACTATCCCAGAAACATTCGATGAACTTCTCATCTAGGCTACCTTTGTCCATCTGTCTTTTCCAGTCTATATGTACGTTAAAATCTCCCATGATTATCACTGTGCTTTTCTGACAAGCTCCAATTATTTCTTCCTTTATGCTCCATCCTACCATGTGGTTACTGTTAGGGGGTCTGTACACAACTCCCACAAGTGACTTCTTGTCTTTACCATTCCTCATCTCTACCCAACTGTTTCCACATCCTGGTTTCCTGAACTTAGGTCACTTCTCTCTATTGTGCTAATACCATCATTAACTGACAGAGCCACCCCTCCACCCTTTCCTCGCTTCCTGTCCTTCCTAAATATCCTGTACCCTTCAATATTCAGGTCCCAATCCATGACCTCCTGCAGCCATGTCTCCGTAATGGTTATCAAATCGTAATTATTTATTTCAATGTGCGCTCTCAGTTCATGGACAGGATCTTCTGTTTGGCACGTGGGCGTGTGCCCGACACCCCCGAGTGTGAAATAGCGTGCGACATATTGGTCAGCAGGTGTGCACGAGAGTCAGCGTCCGAGGGCAGGGTGAGGTTTCCGATATCAATTTAAAAAAATATTTGGGCAGAAATTTTATCATCAACCTATTTAGGTGAGTGATTTTTATGGGTGGAAATTGTTTCTGGGATTTTAAAATCTTTATTTAAAGGTTTAAAGTACTTCAGCTCTCTGCCTACAGGGAGCTTTCATTGTGCTCTCCCCCCGTGCCCGGGCTGACTTCAGCGCTCGTCCTCCTCCCGCCCCCACCCAGGCAGCGCTGACCCTTTCAGCGCGTGTTTCACACTGGCTGCCCGTTGATTGGCCAGCTAGTGTGAGATTGCGGTCTGGGGTCAATCGCCGGTGGCGGCCCATTTCCGGGCCACTCCCAGACCTGCCCACTATACCCGTCAGGCATCCTCATAATCCTGACCCATCGGTTTTGTTTTGAATGCTTCGTGCATTCAGATACAGAACCTTTAATTTTATCCGTTTTTTTTAATATAACCTCTAGTTTCACCTGTTGATTTACTGTTAGATTTGTACTCTCTATCCCTCCCTGTCACCGTCTGCTTTTCATTTCCTGTAATAATACCTTTTTCTTTTATCTTGTCTCTACTCTTTGATTTATCACATCTTCCCAAATTTGATCCCTTGCCCCCACTATTTAGTTTAAAGCCCTCTCTACTTCCCTAGTTATGCAGCTCACAAGAACACCAGTCCCAGCATGGTTCAGGTGTAGACTGTCCCAATGGTACAGATCCCACTTTCCCCAGTACTGGTGCCAGTGCCCCATGAACCGGAATCCACTTCTCCCACACTAGTCTTTAAGCCACACATTCATCTCCCTAATCTGATTTGTCCTATGCCAATTTGGACGTGGCTCAGGTAATAATCCAGAGATTATGACCTTTGAGGTTCTGCTTCTTAATTTGGTGCCTAGGTCCTCATACTGACTATGCAGAGCCTCCTTTGTCCTGCCTATGTCGCTGGTACCAACATGGACCACAACAACTGGATCCTCCCCCAAGTTCCTCTCCAGCCCTGAGCAGATGTCCGAACCCTGGCACTAGGCAGGCAACACAGCCGTCTGGCTTCATGCTCTTTGCTGTAGAGAACGGTGTTAATCCCTCTGAATATACTGTCCCTTACTATCACTACACTCCTTGTGACTCCCCCCATTTAAGTAGCTTCCTGTACCACGGTGCCATGGTCAGTATGCTCATCCACCCTGCAGCCCCCACTCTCATCCAGACAAACTGAGACACCCTCAAACCTGTTGGACAATTGCAGGACCGAGGCTGCCTCACTCCTGCCCCTGGGTCCCCTTACTTGCCTCACTTGCAGTCACACCTTTCTGTCCCTGACCACTGACCAAATCAGAAGACTCTATCCTAAGGGTGTGAACTCCGCCCCTCCTGGAACAAAGTGCCCAGGTAACTTTCCCCCTCCCTGATGTGCCGCAGTGTCTGCAGCTCGGCCTCCAGCTCAATAACTCGGAGCTGAAGTTCCTGCAGCCACAAACGCTTACTGCAGATGTGTTTGCCCTGGATCACACTGGTATCCAGAAGCTCCCACATCTGCAATCGCAGCACATCACCTGCCCTGCCATCTCCAATATGTGTTAATTAATTAATAATTGCTAATGAATTAATTATAATTAATAAAGCCTACACCTCCCAATAGGTTTTGGCACTGCCAGTAAACTTTACAATACTGATAAAACAATACAATACTTACATTACTGATAAAACTAATAATACCAGTTACTGGTTTACCTGCTCCTTCTGCTGCACAAAATTGGAAATGAAATACTGGAGGATGAAAAAGAGAAGGAAAAATCACCTCCAGCCGCCCCTCACCGCACTCCCCACTCAGCACACTCTACCTCCTGCAGTAACCTTACCTAAAGCTCCTCTTTCCCCCAATGCATCGAATTCCCACTTTGAACCAAATTCCCAAATATACTCACTCGGTTTCTGTCTCACTCAGGCCGAAATCTCCCCTCACTGAGTGTGAAGCTCTTACTGAGTTAAGCACAATAAAACCTATCCCCTCATGTGTTTTAAAAACTCAGGAAAACCTTTCTGATCATGTTGTTCATGGTCATAGCACATAAACAGTTAAACACTCAGGGAACCAGCAAGCATATCCATCTTAAAAAGAATCTCTCAAATGTGGAGAGGGAAAAGGAGGGTGCGATTTGACCCCTCCCCACCTGATTGTAACAAACGGGATGGGGGTAAAGATGGGTATATGCAGTTAGGTTGAAGATCAACCATGATCTCATCGAATTGTGAAACAGGCTCGAGGGGCTGAATGGTCTCCTCTTCCTGTGTTCACCGGGAGTGTGAGTGCAGAGCTTCCTGTGATTGCTGGTGGTGAGGTGGGGGTCAGCGACTTGAGTGGGGAGCAGCCGCCCCTACAACATTCCAGACCCTCTCTTTAAATCAGCATGCTGGGAACAACTGGGAGTGCGAAATGGTTCTGGGTTGATGGTGTGTGAAGTGTTTCGACTGTCAGGTGAGGGACGAGATACAGAACTCTCTCCCAGGTTATCTGGTGTCAATGTCTGTGAGATCAGTTTTCCATTCTGGGAGACTCCTGGCCAAGCCAGCAGCCAGTGGAGGTCAGAAACTCTCTACCCCAAATTGCTGTTGATGCTGGGGTCAACTGGGATTTTCGACACTGAGGGCGGAATTTTCCCCCTGTCGGGGGGGGGAAGTTGAATGGCGGGCGCGCACAGACGCGCTTCTGATCGGGGGCGCGGCACCATTTTGTGTGCGCGGGCCAATTAAGGCCCACCCAGCGTGACGTGTGCACAGAAGTGCTGTGCGCCCCCTGTGCGGGCCGGGGTGGGGGGGAAATCCCAAATTCGAGAGTTCGCTCTATCGCGCATGCACACGAAAGAGCGCATTCATCTCCCTGAGGCTAAGTGCAGCCCCAGGGAGATCGGCTGTAAATGTCAAAAAGATAAAAATAGAAAAATAAAATTTCCCTAACCTGTTCCCTCATGTGACAATGACACATGGGTTGGGACATGTCCATAATTTTCACAAAAACTTTATTAAAATTTTTAAAAGCTACATGAAACCTCATCCCGACCGTGGATGAGGTTTCATGTTTTCTCTATTTGCCGCCGGGGCTCCTGGCCTGCCCGACAACCTTAAGGTTGGACGGGCAGGTCCTTTAATTAGTTAGTTGACCATGTCAATGGCCTCAATTGGCCATCGACAGGTCGGCGGGCCCACAGCTGATTTTGCTGCGCCCCCACCTTCCTGAAAATTTAAATGGGGCGGGGTGATGTCAGGAGTTCCCCCCTATGTTACCGCGCGTCATTTTATGCGTCAGCAAGCGGGACCCGCCCCCACTCGCCTACATGTAAAATCCCGCCCTAAGTTTTGTTGGGTAAGTATACGAAAGGTGGGAGCAAAGGTGGGCAAATGGAATTGAAGTATGAATCAGCCATGATGTAATCGCACAGTGGAACAGACTCAAGGGGCTGAATGGCCTCCTCTTGTTCCTCTGGCAATCTCCAGGCTTTTAAAACCCAGCCTTGTCTTCACTGAAAGTCGGGGTGTGATGGTCCTGCTCTGTTCTCCCACTCCACACACCCTCGGTGCTGTGCTGAACAACACCGTGAAGCTGCCGCTTGTTCAGGCGATTGCTTTTGAACGTCTCAGTGTCTGGAAATAAATTGCTGTCAAGCTGTTGTTTTAGATCATGAGAGCATCTTAATTCTTTTTATTAACAGTTTGATGATTAACGAAAGAAAGAAAAAACACACATAACTCCATTTGACAGAGCCCGGCCTCTTCAGAAAGACTGAACTAAAGCCTCTTGTCTTCCAGACTGGACCCTCATTGAAACATATTCCTGAGATGCAGCAAACTTCACTAAAATGGAACGTTGTGGATTACAGTACAGTATGTCCTACTTTTTTTCCTTTTTTTAAAACTACACATGTCTATGTAGCTAGCTGCTGCATTGCAGTAAAACCCCTACAAAATAATCAAAGAAATGTGTGACAGAATTAGTACAAATTATAATGGTGTGTGAAGTGACTCTATGATGTGTGTCTTAATTGGTTTCTCCCATTTAGTTTTAAAAGTACAAGTGTTTAAATGGAATGTACTTCTTCCCTAACCCTCCCATACCCACAAAAAAAATGTTCCCGTCCATTCGGCTCAGTATTCATGCAAACTGATGGTGATGTTATGTTTTGAGTGAGTACATTCGAGTTCAGTATTTCGCAAAGACATCCATTTCCACACAACACAAAGTGGATTCTATCACATTTCACTCTTTTGTCAAAAGAAGCCATTCCTAACTCCTCCTATTTATAGAAAGCATTATTATACGTTAATAAAAAGCATGGTTTTTAATACAATATTATATGTGGCTGTCTCAGATTTGAAAACACTTATACATCCATTGTATACATATTGCATGGGGATTTTTGTCATTGTCCTGAATGGGTTGTAGGTTCCTCCCATTGCTACAGCTGTTCAAATCACAAAGCAATAATTCCGGCAAAAACACTAAATGTACAAAGAAAAGCAGTGACGCGATTATCGATGTGCTGGCTGTAAATCGGTGATGAGCTTTTCCCTTTTTATGTCACTTTTCTTGTTTTAAGTTAAGTCCCATTTAATGGTTCCTGCATCATTTTTCTGATTTAACCCTCCCACTCCAGATACTGGTCCTACTCTGCAAACTGGGCCCAAACCATCAGCAACCTGTATCTGCCTGTGACACTATAACCCTGGGGCCTCCAACACCCCAGCACCAGCTCTCCGGGATACATTACCATCATTACGGGCGGTATGTGGGTTTCCTTTGAGACACAGGCGATATTTCCCCAATGGACAGACTCATTTTTTGGATCCATCTTCTGCCCAGTGCAGCTGCCTGGAAACTTTCAGCTGGGGGGCCACCAGTCCCCCACAATCAGGGGGGGGGCATGAGGCCTGTGATCAGGGCTGGGGAGTGCTGGGGAGATCGGTGATCAGGATTGGGGGGGAGGGGAAGAGACCTGTGATTGGGGCTGGGAAGGAGAGGCCTATGGTCGGGGCTGGGGGTGGAGGGGGAGGCATGTGAATGGGGCTGGGGTGGGGGGGGGGTGGTGGTGATAGATCTAAGACTTGGCCTGGGAGGGAGAGAGGCCTGTGATTAGGGTGGGGGTGCTGGGGAGGGGTGGGGTGGGGTAGAGGCCTGTGATCAGGGTGGGGGTGCTGGGGTGGGGTAGAGGCCTGTGATTAGGGTGGGGGTGCTGGGGTGGGGTAGAGGCCTGTGATTAGGGTGGAGGTGCTGGGGTGGGGTAGAGGCCTGTGATCAGGGTGGAGGTGTTGGGGAGGGATAGAGGCCTGTGATCAGGGTGGAGGTGCTGGGGAGGGATAGAGGCCTGTGATCAGGGTGGGGGTGCTGGGGGGTGGGGTAGAGGCCTGTGATTAGGGTGGGGGTGCTGGGGGGTGGGGTAGAGGCCTGTGATCAGGGTGAGGTGCTGGGGGGTGGGGTAGAGGCCTGTGATCAGGGTGGAGGTGTTGGGGAGGGATAGAGGCCTGTGATCAGGGTGGAGGTGCTGGGGAGGGATAGAGGCCTGTGATCAGGGTGGGGGTGCTGGGGGGTGGGGTAGAGGCCTGTGATTAGGGTGGGGGTGCTGGGGGGTGGGGTAGAGGCCTGTGATCAGGATGGGGGTGCTGGGGATGGGGGTGGGGTGGGGTAGAGGCCTGTGATTGGGGTGGGGGTGCTGGGGGGGGTGGGGTGGAGGCCTGTGATTGGGGCTCGGGGTGGGGTAGAGGCCTGTGATCAGGGTGGGGGTGCTGGGGGGTTGGGGGGGAGGTTGGGGAGAGGCCTGTGATTGGGGTGGGGGTGCTGGGGGGGTGGGTAGAGGCCTGTGATTGGGGTGGGGGTGCTGGTGGGGTGGTGGGTGTGGAGGCCTGTAGAGGCCTAGGATTGGGGCATGGAGGAGGGGGTTGTGTGGGGCGTAGAGGTCTGTGATTGGGGCTGGTGGTGGGGGGGAGGCCAGTAATTAAGGCTGTAGAATAGAGGCCCGAAATCTGGAGGATGGAGGCTAAGCATTTGCTTAAAGGGCCTGGAGCATTTCTGCTCTTCCAGAAACATGAGGAGTACTGTACAGGGCACATACCTTTGAGAAGCCAGCAGCTCCCACCTCCCTTTCACTGTCGAGTTTCCTGTCCCTGGGAAATCCACAAAGCAGCACTAAATTTTAAATAAAGACCACAGTGGCAGCCCAATTAATTAGGTGTCCCAATTCTCCACAGTCGGACATTCGGACACTCCATTCACTGTATTAATGGCGGGGGCCATGTTGAGGTCTTATTCTCTATATTTAACTCATTAACCCCTGCCTCCCTCCCTTGGTGATGGGGTTACTTATTGTGATCTCCGAGCAGTGCAAAAGAATCTCCTCAATCTGACCGTCCTGAACTGGAGCTGAGAACCCCTAGGAATATTCTACAAAAGCAACTCTGGGAAAGTGGGGCAAAGGACGGGGTAATAGTGAGCATGTTAATGAGGCTGCTGGACTGGGATCCTGGGAGACTGACCTCTCACCCTGTAAAATTGCCTGTCAACCTAACTCTTACTGTGCGGTCGGGATGGGGGAGGTTGTTGCCCTGTATAATATCTCAAGTGAGCATTCACAGGGCCACTGCTTTAACAAGGGTAGGATAGTTTGTCATTAGTATATTGGTTTGTCAATCCTCCCACTTATACAGTGGCTGCTAATTTAATTCCTGGCACTGGATGTGTGTGTGTGAAGGACACACAGTGAGTAGACAGAGCTCACACTCCCCAGGAGGCTGCCTCAACATGGGCCTATAACACTGCCCATGGCAAAAGGCTCATTTCAATTGAATGAAGCTGACTGCAGGTTTATCACAAAAGGTTCCAACTCTGTGTCTGGTTACAATTCCTCACATGACTCCCTACACTCCCCCACTGTCACTGCAGATCAGCATAGAATCATTCAGCACTGAAGGAGACCATTCAGCCCATCATGTCTGTGCTGGCTCTTGGAAAGAGCGGTCCGATTATAATGATGCCTGGTCTGTAGATGTAGATAAACTGCGGAGGGAGATTGGGCAGAGCCACACCAGCAGCTGGGAGGGCCAACCCCTTCACAAATTTAAGATTAATCTCTGGGACACTGAGGGGGCAACACCCAGGGGGGCAAAAGCATCAGAGGGAGTTAAACAAAATTGTGATTTTAATAAAAGTGGTTTCATTAGTTCTGTTTATTAGTCATGAAAGGTTCAGACAGGGGCAGGCAGGAGATTTGACTGAGATCATCCATTTGGGTTACGGAGAGCCTGTTCCATTTCTGATTAGCTGAGGGAGTGACAAGTACCAGGGGTTTGGGGGTGGGTAGGTTTGGAGTACTCAGTCTGAGATAGGGGCCCCATTGTAAAGGTGTGGGAGGGGGTCTTTAGTTTTGCTTGTGGCCCACCCAATAAAACTGAGGAAAGCAGGGGGAGAGCCACCCTCAGACCCTCTTCACCAGTGAGTGATTCAAGATTCATGGTGGAGACTTGAGTTCAAAACTGCCAGGTGGACAGATCACAAAAGCCAGTCTGGGCTGTTTATCAGACACACTGTCCCTGAGTCTTCTCTCAGACTCCAGTAGGAGTGCAGAGTCTGTTCTACCAGAGGCTGACCATGTTGCCAGTCTGGGAGTAGGTCTTTCGGAAGATCAGGGTCACTCCTTCCAGATCCATATTCACCTCCCAGCAACTACCCACCTACCAAACCAAAAGGTACCTATCATACAGCAGCAAATAGCTGGCCTCTGCTGTACAGGTTCACAGTGTGAAGGGCTGAGTGCCCTACTCCTGTTCCTGTATAGTCTCACTGTTCGAAGGGTTGAATGGCCAACTCCTGTTCCTGTTCCAGGATCGCTGTTGTACATATTTCAGAGAAAGGCCAACTGTATCTCAGCACAGGCACCAGTGGGAGGCTCAGCCCTCCCTCCTCCGAAGGTGTGGACTCCTGTCAGTGTCAGTCGGTCTTGCCATCAACTCCTGCCCTACACAAACCTGAGGATGGTCTGGCCCTCACTGACACCTGGACGGTGCATGGGAACATCGTTCCGGGTCAAATTTTCCCTTGCCCCAGCACAATACCCTGGGGCCAAGAAATCAGCAGGTGGGATCTCTACAATCACTATGATTGCTGAGAGCACTGGGATCTCTGGGATCGGTGGGACAGGGTTAGGTTTCCTTTACAGTATGGAAAGGTTTATAGTCTCACTATTCCCAATAATCTTACAAAGGTCAGCTGACACTTTGTCACTGAAATGTGGATTATTAAAGTGTTTGGATGTTCCAGTCTGTTCCTGTTGGATTTTAATTAGTGTGTTTTATTTTATGGGATGTTTGGGAAGTTTACAACTCTGACTACTTTTCTGTCAATCTGAAAGTGCACAGGGAGATCCCAAGCTGCACTCAGAGCCCCAGGTATTCAGTTGTCAGAGACCCCAGAGGCCACACACACGTCTCTGCCCTATAATTCTCACTGCTTCTTCAGGGGGCCTTATAGCCCCTGCCCTTTGTACTCAGCACACCCCTGCCTGCCAGGCACCCTCCAACTTTGGCCCACATGCCCCCCCACCCCCCCCCCCACCCAATCGACTGTACCCTTAACCCGAATCCCTGCACCTACGCCACCTCCTGCCCTCACCCTGCACCCATCCTCCTCCTGTGGCCCACCTCCTTGCCAGCCCTGGGAAAAACTGCAACTGAAAGGGAGAAAGTTGGAAATGGCAGCAGCAGCGAGTGGCCAAATATATTTATTCCACTTGTTTAATCCTTATTCACACTGGTCGTTAGAAGTAATTTAAAAACATGCACACACTCACACACACACACACACACACACACACACACACTGACACACACATGTGCACACGGACACACACACGCCCAGAAACATTGTAATTCTATTCTTGTGCTTCTATTGAGGATATCAGATGGGTTGTGTAATAATGGAGAGGCTGTTACTCTGGCTGGAGGCTGGGTTCCAGCCTCTCCTCAAAGGGGGATGTGTGAGACACACTGAATCACTGATCAATCGTATGGAAAAACATAGGAGGTAAAATTCACATTCGGTGATAACAAATTGCCTGCCCGTGTTACTCTCTCCCTGTTTTCTACTTTCCCCCGTTACTCTCTGCTCATGTTCCACTCTCCTCGTGTTACACACTCCCCGTGTTACTCCCACCCCATGTTCTACTCTCCCTGCGTTACTGTGTGTGTGTTATTCTCCCCCATTACTGTGTTACTCTCTCATGTTACCCTCTCCTCCATTACTCTCCATTTTACTGTCTCCCTGTGTTACTCTCTCCCTGATACTCTTTCCCCCGTTACCCTTTCTCCCGATTCTGCTCTCCCTGTGTTCCAGTCTCCCCATGTTATGCGCTCCCTGTGTTACGCTCTCCCGTGTTACGCTCTCCTGTGTTACTCTCTCCCCATGTTACACGCTCCCCGTGTTACTCTCTCCCCGTGTTACGCGCTCCCCGTGTTACTCTCTCCCCATGTTACACGCTCCCTGTGTTACGCGCTCCCTGTGTTACGCTCTCCCGTGTTACGCTCTCCCGTGTTACTCTCTCCCCATGTTACACGCTCCCCGTGTTACTCTCTCCCCATGTTACACGCTCCCTGCGTTATGCGCTCCCTGTGTTACTCTCTCTCTGATACGCTTTCCCCTGTTATCCTCTCTCCCTAAGTTGCTCTCCCCGTGTTACACTCTCCCCGTGTTACTCGCTGACTGATTGGCTACCCGCTGCTATACACTACCAGGCACGGTGAATTTCACCCCCTGTGTCACTATGATGCCTAATCAGGAACGATTTTCCTGGAGACTAATGTTGAGAGGGAGAGATCTTGAAATGATTCGTACTGAGTAGGACCGTAGCAGATCAGTGGCAGGAAAGTGAACAGCCCTGTCCTTGTGGCCTCAGACTGACTGTCCCTTGTAGAACTGGGTATCTAATGGTACGCAGGAAGGGGGGAACATGTTCGATTATATACTCTGGCAGCAATCAGGGAATTTAAGGGTCATTATTGAGATTTCCACAGCTTTGGCAGAGAGTAGCGATGTGTCTGATATTCAAACTCCCCTCCCCCCACTTCCAAAACATTCCCACGATGTATGTATATGTATAATATATATACATAAACACACAAGATAGGTTATAGACCCCACCCCATCAACCAACAAGATGTATGGTTAAATGCACAATCACATATATTACAGAGCTATCTGCATGCTACTGGCTAATAGCTGGAGAGATGTCCCAGAGCCATTCCAGACTCTGCCCAGCTCTCTCTCCTATCATTCTCTCTCTCTCTCTCTCTCTGCCCTTCTCATTTTATTGTGTGATAATATAAGACACAAAGATATTGTAACTTTAAACGGTGATGCGTCAAGAATGCTCTAGGATTACTTTGCAATATTATTGTCTGGTTAGAAAATTTTGAGGAGAGAGAGATTCCATGCACAACATGAATTAATGTTTCAAATCAGACTTCTCTACAGAGTGGATCTAGGTTGCGAGGTGGCAAGTTACTGACCAGTCATTGGAAAGCTGGCTATTAATGTTACTGTTCAACATTGATAGGTGGAGTGCAGGAGGAGGAGAGAGAGAGGCAAGAAAGGGGAGGGGAATTGGGAAAGTGATGGGAAGGGGCAAGGGAAGTGAGGGGGGTGAGGGATGTAGGGAAGTGAAAGAAGAATGGAAGGGAGAGGAGGGCAATGGGGAGGGGTGGGGAAGTCAAAGGAGCTCAGAGGGGGAGGAGGGATGGGGAAGGGAAGCATTGGGTAGGGTTAGTGGAAGCAGGGGGAGGCTTGGGGAAGGGAGAGGAGGGTGTAGAGAACTGGGGGTAGGGGAGGAGGGGGTTGAGGATGGGAGGGGTGGGAGGAGAGGGAGTGAGGAGTGGGGTGTTGGGGGAGAGGGTTGGGGAAGTTGTGAGAGAGAGGGGACAAGATGGAGGAAGGGAGGAAGTGTGGAGGGGATGAGGTGTGGGAGGGGAGTTGTTGGGGAAAGGGTAGTGAGGTGAGGGAATTGCTCGGGGAGTGCAGGGGTTGCTAATTGAATAAGTCCTGTTGATAGCCAGTTTCTAAGAGCAGTTGAATGGATCTTTGAGTAATGGATGGATTTTCAGATGAAATATTCCTTCTTATCCTCTGCATTCGCCTGGCTTCCCTCTGCGTTGATGATTGCTGTATCTGCATCTGGTGCATCTTCAGCTCCTTTAGCCTCGTTTGTCAGGTAGGTTCCTGTGACAACACATTGATCCAGTTTCAGTGAGTAGGAATTTAGTGAGTATTCATGCTGAATAATTTACCAACCAAACTATCAAGAGTGGGGACTGAGATTAGAGACAAACCAGCACAGCACAGCCAGGGGATTTGAAAGCCAGAAGAAATGCAGGAATTAGACAGAACGTGCAGAACAGAAACAGACCATTCGCTCGATGCCAGTGTTTATGTCCCACATGAGGCTTCTCCCAGTCTACTTCATCTCACCTTGTCCAGCGTGGGTTTATCCAGCTTCCCTTTAAATGTATCTAAACTATTCACTAGCATTTATTGCCCATCCCTAATTGCCCCTTGAGAAGGTGGTGGTGAGCTGCCTTCTTGAACCGCTGCAGTCCATGTGGTGTAGGTATATCCACAGTGCTGTTAGGGAGGGAGTTCCTGGATTTCGACCCAGCGACAGTGAAGGAACGGCGATATATTTCCAAGTCAGGATGGTGAGTGACTTGGAGGGGAACTTACAGGTTGTGGTGTTCCCATCTATCTGCTGCCCTTGTCCTTCTAGATGATAGTGGTCGTGGGTTTGGAAGGTGCTGTTGAAGGAGCCTTGGTGAGTTCCTGCAGTGCATCTTGTAGATGGTACACACGCTGCTACTGCTGTCCTTTGTGCTAGGTATGACTCCAACCAGTGGAGAGTTTTCCCCCTGATTCCCATTGACTCCAGTTTTGCTAGGGCTCCTTGATGCCACACTCGGTCAAATGCTGCCTTGATGTCAAGGGCAGTCACTCTCACCTCACCTCGGGAGTTCAGCTCTTTTGTCCATGTTTGAACCAAGGCTGTAATGAGCTGAGTGGCCCTGGCAGAACCAAAACTGAGCATCAGTGAGCAGAATATTGCTCAGTAAGTGCTGCTTGATAGCACTGTTGATGACCCCTTCCATCACTTTACTGATGATCGAGAGTAGACTGATGGGGCGGTAATTGGTTGAGTTGGATTTGTCCTGCTTTTTGTGTACAGGACATATTTGGGCAACTTTCCACATGGCCAGATAGATGCCAGTTTGTAGTTGTGTTGGAAAAGCTTGGCTAGGGGCACGGCAAGTTCTGGGGCACAGATCTTCAGTACTATTGCCGGAATATTGTCAGGGCCCATAGCCTTTGCAGTATCCAGTGTCTACAGCTGTTTCTTGATATCAAGTGGAGTGAATCGAATTGGCTGAAGACTGGCATCTGTGATGCTGGGGACCTCCAGAGGAGGCTGAGATGGATCATCCACTCGGCACTTCTGGCTGAAGATTGTTGCAAATACTTCAGCCTTATCTTTTGCACTGATGTGCTGGGCTCCTCCATCATTGAGGATGGGGATATTTGTGGAGCCTCCTCCTCCAGTGAGTAGTTTAATTGTCCACCACCATTCATGACTGGATGTGGCAGGACTGCAGAGCTAAGATCTGGTCCGTTGGTTGTGGAATCACTTAGCTCTGTGTATTGCATGGCTTGCATAGGAACATGGGTCTCAGGGACAGGAGAGGCCATTCAGCCCTTTGAGCCTGTTCTGCCATTCAGTACGATCATGGCTGATCTGGTTCTGACCTCAACTCCACTTTCCTGTCTCCTCCCATAACCCTTGATCCCCTTGTCTATCAAAAATCTGTCTAACTCAGCCTTGAACAAATTCAATGGCCCACTGCTTTCTGGGGAAGAGGGTTCCACAGGCTAATGACACTCAATGGGAAAAAAATTCTCCTCATCTCCGTATTAAAAGGGAGAACTCTTATTCTTAAGCCTACTCCCCTCGATGTAGTCCTGTGCTATAGCTTCACCAGGTTGACACCTCATTTTTAGGTGTGCCTGGTGCTGCTCCTGGCATGCCCTCCTGCACTCTTCATTGAACCAGGGTTGATCCCCTTGCTTGATGGTAATGGTAGAGTGGGGGATGTGCCGGGCCCTGAGGTTACAGATTGTGTTCGAGTACAATTCTGCTGCTGCTGATGGCCCACAGCACCTCATGGATGCCCAGTCTTGAGTTGCTAGGTCTGTTTGAAATCTATCCCATTTAGCACGGTGATAGTACCACACAACACGACGGAGGGTATCCTCAATGTGAAGGCAGGACTTGGTCTCCACAATGACTGTGCGATGGTCACTCCTACTGACACTGTCATGGACAGATGCATCTGTGACAGGCAGGTTGGTGAGGATGAGGTCAAGTATGTTTTTCCCTCTTGTTGGTTCCCTCACCACCTGCCGCAGACCCAGTTTAGCAGCTATGTCCTTTAGGACTCGGCCAGCTCGGTCAGTAGTGGTGCTACCGAGCCAATCTTGGTGATGGACATTGAAGTCCCCCACCCAGAGTACATTCTGTGCCCTTGCCACCCTCAGTGCTTCCTCCAAGTGGTGTTCAACATGGAGGAGCACTGATTCATCAGCTGAGGGAGGGTGGTATGTGGTAATCAGCAGGACGTTTCCTTGCCCATGTTTGGCTTGTTGCTATGAGACTTTGTGGGGTCCGGAGTCGATTTTGAGGACTCCCAGGGCAACTCCCTCCCGACTGTATACCACTGTGCCACCACCTCTGCTGGGCCTGTCCTGCCGGTGGGGGATAGTGACAGTGACGGTGGTGTCTGGGACATTATCTGTAAGCTATGATTCTGTGAGGGTGACTATGTCAGGCTGTTGTTTGACTAGTCTGTGAGACAGCTCTCCCAATTTTGGCACCAGCCCCCCAGATGTTAGTAAGGAGGACTTTGCAGGGTCGACAGGGCTGAGTTTGCTGTTGTTATTTTTGGTGCCCAGGTTGATACCAGGTGGTCCGTCCGGTTTCATTCCTCGTTGACCTTTCTGTCACGGTTTGATAAAACTGAACGTTTTGCTCATCATTTCAGGGGGTCTGGAGTCACATGTAGGTGCTCCTTCCCTACAGGGTCTTGGTGAACCAGGTGGAATTTATTCTTTGAATGAATAAAAATCTGGAATATAAAGCTAGTCTCAGTAACGGTGACCATGAAACCATTGGCAACTGTTGTAAAAACCCACCTGGTCACTAATGTCCTCGAGAGAAGGAAATCTGCCGTCCTTACCTGGTTTGGCCCACATGTGACTCCAGACCCACAGCAATGTGGTTGATTTTTAACTGCCCTCTGAAATGGCCCAGCAAGACACTCAGTTCAAGGGCAATAAGGGGTGGGCAACAAATGCTGGCCCAGCCAGTGACACCCACATCCCATCAGAAAGTAAATGAAAAAAAGATGTGTTTTTATGACAATCCCGTAGTTTCCTGATCCCCATTAGTGAGGCTAGCTTTTTATTCCAGATTTATTATTTTAAAAGTTCGTATCAAAAGTGAACAAAGACTTCATAATGTAACATCGAATTTCATAACTTTGAGGGAGAATCATACTTAACTTCAATTTGACTCGGACGGTTAACACCAACAGGAAATGTGACACTGGTCGGGCAAACTGAGAACTTCATGGTCCATAACGTCCGAGCTCCAGGAGTCAAACCTGGGGGAGGTGGGCTGGGGAACCCCCACTGGAAGCTCCCAGGTAAGGATTGCCCGGGAAGCTCAAACTTCCTTTGGGCAACTGCCCTGCACTGGGAACCATCCAAAAGTCCAATTGGGAAAAGTACTTTGGATGGTTCCGACTGTTTGACCAGAATAATTACTCAGGAAAGGTTAGAAAGTTAAGAACACTTCTAACTCCTGGGTAATGATAGTACTGCACCCCCTGACCCCCCACACACCTCCCCCCAGTCCCCTGCTGCCCCCCAACTAAAACGGCGCCCTCCCAGCTACAACCGCTACCCCCCAAGGGGCTTCTCGATTAACCCATCACCCTAACCCCCACATACCCCTAACAACACCCCACCCCCACAGGGCTCCCTGACTCCCTACCCCACCCCCCACTAACAACCCAACCACCTGACCCCCTCCACTGACCACCCAACCCCCCCCACACTGACCACCTGACCACCCCCCACACTGACACCCGACACCCCCACACTGATCACCAGACCCCCTCCACTGACCACCCGACCCCTTCCACCACTGACCAGCCATCCCCCACCACTGACCATGTGATCACCCCCACACTGACCAACTGACCACGCCCCACACTGACAACCTGACTCCCCCACATTGACACCCAACACCCCCACACTGACACCCAACACCCCCACACTGACACCCGACACCCCCACACTGACCACCTGACCACGCCCCACACTGACAACCTGACTCCCCCACATTGACACCCAACACCCCCACACTGACACCCAACACCCCCACACTGACACCCGACACCCCCACACTGACCACCTGACCACGCCCCACACTGACAACCTGACTCCCCCACATTGACACCCAACACCCCCACACTGACACCCGACACCCCCACACTGACCACCTGACCACCCCCCACACTGACATCCGACACCCCCACACTGACACCCGACACCCCACACTGACCACCTGACCACCCCCCACACTGACATCCGACACCCCCACACTGACACCCGACACCCCCACACTGACACCCGACACCCCCAAGTGACCACCCACCCATGCCCCCAATGACCACCCAACCCCCACCCGCAATCCTACCCACTGACCTTGCAAACTGACCTTCTGCCTGGCTGCTCCGAGTTGCTGGGCCTTTAAGCTTACCTGTTGTAAGAAAGGGGATGCAGCTTCCACAGCCCTGACTCTGCTGCCCTCGATACAAAGGCCTGGGGAAGCGGCTGCTCTGGACACTCTCACCCGGCCTGAGTCAGAAGGTCGGGCGAGAAAGGAGTGGCTGGGTTTCAAGATAAAATCTCGGAGTGAAGTGGCAATTCGACCGACACTTGATGGAAGTATGGCTCTTGGACACGGGAGGCTGGAGTGTACCTGCTGCACTGTCAGAGCAACAGGAGGGCTTTGAAACTGGAACCTACCTTTATGCCGAGCCAGGTAACGACCGAGGACAATTATCAAACAGAGGGTGATGAAGACGACAACAGCCACCACTCCACCTATGACAGCGTGATCAGGTCCTGACTGTCCAGCCAGGGCACTTGGATCTAGTAAAACACAAGGAGAGTGAGTCAGTGAGAGAACGGAAGACAGCAGGAGAGAGTTCCAGTCTATAATGACATTTACAATTGGATAAAATGTCACACACTGGGTTATAATAACTCAATTCATGTCCCCAGCAAACCATCCAGCCATCAGATACAGTGACAGACCTGTCCCCACCAGTACTGTACCCCAGTGTTATACAGTGACAGACCCGTCCCCACCAGTACTGTACCCCCGTGTTATACAGTGACAGACCCTCCCCCACTAGTACTGTACCCCAGTGTTATACAGTGACAGACCCGTCCCCACCAGTACTGTACCCCCGTGTTATACAGTGACAGACCCTCCCCCACTAGTACTGTACCCCAGTGTTATACAGTGACAGACCCGTCCCCACCAGTACTGTACCCCAGTGTTATACAGTGACAGACCCGTCCCCACCAGTACTGTACCCCCGTGTTATACAGTGACAGACCCGTCCCCACCAGTACTGTACCCCAGTGTTATACAGTGACAGACCCTCCCCCACTAGTACTGTACCCCAGTGTTATACAGTGACAGACCCGTCCCCACCAGTACTGTACCCCAGTGTTATACAGTGACAGACCCTCCCCCACCAGTACTGTACCCCCGTGTTATACAGTGACAGACCCATCCCCACCAGTATTGTACCCCAGTGTTATACAGAGGCAGACCCATCGCCACCAGTACTGTACCCCAGTGTTATACAGAGACAGACCCATCCCCACCAGTACGGTACCCCAGTGTTATACAGTGACAGACCCGTCCCTACCAGTACTGTACCCCAGTGTTATACAGTGACAGACCCGTCCCCACCAGTACTGTACCCCAGTGTTATACAGTGACAGACCCGTCCCCACCAGTACTGTACCCCAGTGTTATACAGTGACAGACCCGTCCCCACCAGTACTGTACCACAGTGTTATACAGTGACAGACCCGTCCCCATCAGTATTGTACCACAGTGTTATACAGTGACAGACCCGTCCCCACCAGTACTGTACCACAGTGTTATACGGTGACAGACCCGTCCCCACCAGTACTGTATCCCAGTGTTATACAGTGACAGACCTGTCCCCACCAGTACTGTACCTCAGCGTTATACAGTGACAGACCCATCCCCACCAGTACTGTACCTCAGTGTTATACAGTGACAGACCTGACCCCACCAATACTGTACCCCAGTGTTATACAGTGACAGACCTGTCCCCACCAGTACTGTACCTCAGTGTTATACAGTGACAGACCTGTCCCCACCAGTACTGTACCCCAGTGTTATACAGAGACAGATCCGTCCCCACCAGTACTGTACCCCAGTGTTATACAGTGACAGACCTGTCCCCACCAGTACTGTACCCCAGTGTTATACAGTGACAGACCCGTCCCCACCAGTACTGTACCCCAGTGTTATACAGTGACAGACCCGTCCCCAACAGTACTGTACCCCAGTGTTATACAGTGACAGACCTGTCCCCACCAGTACTGTACCCCAGTGTTATACAGTGACAGACCCGTCCCCACCAGTACTGTACCCCAGTATTATACAGTGACAGACCCGTCCCCACCAGTACTGTACCCCAGTGTTGTACAGTGACGGACCCGTCCCCACCAGTACTGTACCCCAGTGTTATACAGTGACAGACCCGTCCCCACCAGTACTGTACCCCAATGTTATACAGTGACGGACCCGTCCCCACCAGTACTGTACCCCAGTGTTGTACAGTGACAGACCCGTCCCCACCAGTACTGTACCCCAGTGTTATACAGTGACAGACCCGTCCCCAACAGTACTGTACCCCCGTGTTATACAGTGACGGACCCGTCCCCACCAGTACTGTACCCCAGTGTTATACAGTGACAGACCCATCCCCACCAGTACTGTACTCCAGTGTTATACAGTGACGGACCCGTCCCCACCAGTACTGTACCCCAGTGTTGAACAGTGACGGACCCGTCCCCACCAGTAATGTACCCCAGTGTTATACAATGACAGACCCGTCCCCACCAGTACTGTTCCCCAGTGTTATACAGTGACGGACCCGTCCCCACCAGTATTGTACCCCAGTGTTATACAATGACAGACCCGTCCCCACCAGTACTGTACCCCAGTGTTAGTCTGTGCTATCTATCCCTTGGTAGCTGAAGGTTGATAATGGGCTGTGTTGCTGGATTGGAGTTTATGCATGCAACGTTCTGCCTGAAGGATGTGATGAGCTACGGCTGAGAATTAATCCAATTCACTTCAGAAAAGTGCAAACAAGCAAAGGTTCTTCAGCCTTAATTGAAGTTGCTGATGTCTAGAAGCACATTCAATTTTCCGTCTCCCCTGGAGAGGGAAATATCATCCATCAGAGTCATCGAGCACCATGCCCATTAGTCACAGATCTTGTTGAAGAGGCACCAAAAACATAAAAATCACCACATGAAGGTGATGGAGAACATCAGAAAGTCTGGACTGAAATTTAATCTTGGCACTTTCGTGACCGTATTAAACTGCCTAACTTCGCTGCCTTGGATTATTAAACTATCAGCAAACCTGAACCATCCAATCACTGTTAGCTGTCAATAATCAGTAAAACGGTCAGTACTGAGGCAGTGCTGCACTGTCAGAGGGTCAGTACTGAGGGAGTGCTGCACTGTCAGAGGGTCAGTACTGAGGGAGTGCTGCACTGTCAGAAGGTCAGTACTGAGGGAGTGCTGCACTGTCAGAGGGTCAGTACTGAGGGAGTGCTGCACTGTCAGAGGGTCAGTACTGAGGCAGTGCTGCACTATCAGAGGGTCAATACTGAGGGAGTGCTGCACTGTCAGAGGGTCAGTACTGAGGGAGTGCTGCACTGTCAGAGGGTCAGTACTGAGGGAGTGTTGCACTGTCAGAGGGTCAGTACTGAGGGAGTGCTGCACTGTCAGAGGGTCAGTACTGAGGGAGTGTTGCACTGTCAGAGGGTCAGTACTGTGGGAGTGCTGCACTGTCAGAGGGTCAGTACTGAGGGAGTGCTGCAATTTCAGAGCGTCAGTACTGAGGGAGTGCAGCATTGTCAGAGGGTCAGTACTGAGGGAGCGCTGCACTGACAGAAGGTTAGTACTGAGGGAGTGCTGCACTGTCAGAGGGTCAGTGCTGAGGGGGTGCTGCACTGTCGGAAGGTTAGTACTGAGGGAATACTGCACTGTCAGAACATCAGTACTGAGGGAATGCTGCACTGTCAGAGGGTCAGTACTGGGGGAGTGCTGCACTGTCAGAGAGTCAGTACTGAGGGAGTGCTGCACTGTCAGAGGGTCAGTGCTGAGGGAGTGCTGCACTGTCGGAAGGTTAGTACTGAGGGATTACTGCACTGTCAGAGGGTCAGTACTGAGGGAGTGCTGCACTGTCAGAGGGTCAGTACTGAGGGAGTGCTGCACTGTCAGAAGGTCAGTACTGAGGGAGTGCTGCACTGTCAGAGGGTCAGTACTGAGGGAGTGCTGCACTGTCAGAGGGTCAGTACTGAGGCAGTGCTGCACTGTCAGAGGGTCAATACTGAGGGAGTGCAGCACTGTCAGAGGGTCAGTACTGAGGGAGTGTTGCACTGTCAGAGGGTCAGTACTGAGGGAGTGTTGCACTGTCAGAGGGTCAGTACTGAGGGAGTGCTGCACTGTCAGAGGGTCAGTACTGAGGGAGTGCTGCACTGTCACAGGGTCAGTACTGAGGGAGTGCTGCACTGTCAGAGGGTCAGTACTGAGGGAGTGCAGCACTGTCAGAGGGTCAGTACTGAGGGAGCGCTGCACTGTCAGAGGGTCAGTGCTGAGGGAGTGCTGCACTGTCAGAGGGTCAGTACTGAGGGAGTGTTGCACTGTCAGAGGGTCAGTACTGTGGGAGTGCTGCACTGTCAGAGGGTCAGTACTGAGGGAGTGCTGCACTGTCAGAGGGCCAGTACTGAGGGAGTGCTGCAATTTCAGAGGGTCAGTACTGAGGGAGTGCAGCATTGTCAGAGGGTCAGTACTGAGGGAGCGCTGCACTGACAGAAGGTTAGTACTGAGGGAGTGCTGCACTGTCAGAGGGTCAGCGCTGAGGGGGTGCTGCACTGTCGGAAGGTTAGTACTGAGGGAATACTGCACTGTCAGAACATCAGTACTGAGGGAATGCTGCACTGTCAGAGGGTCAGTACTGGGGGAGTGCTGCACTGTCAGAGAGTCAGTACTGAGGGAGTGCTGCACTGTCAGAGGGTCAGTGCTGAGAGAGTGCTGCACTGTCGGAAGGTTAGTACTGAGGGATTACTGCACTGTCAGAACATCAGTACTGAGGGAGTGCTGCACTGTCAGAGGGTCAGTACTGAGGGAGTGCTGCACTGTTGGAGAGTCAGTACTGAGGGAGTGCTGCACTGTCAGAGGGTCAGTACTGAGGGAGTGCCGCACTGTCAGAGGGCCAGTACTGAGGGAGTGATGCACTGTCAGAGGGCCAGTACTGAGGGAGTGATGCACTGTCAGAGGGCCAGTACTGAGGGAGTGATGCACTGTCAGAGGGCCAGTACTGAGGGAGTGATGCACTGTCAGAGGGCCAGTACTGAGGGAGTGCTGCACTGTCAGAGGGTCAGTACTGAGGGAGTGATGCACTGTCAGAGGGTTAATACTGAGGACTGCGCTTTATCAGAGAGGCATTGCATCAGATGAGTCATTAAACTGAACTCCTGTTTGTTTTCTGAGATGGCCAATCCTCATTGTTGTTTGTGGGATCTTACTGTACACAAATTGTCTGCTGCCTTTCTTGGGTTTGGAAGACTACACTTCAAATAATAACTTGTTGACTGTAAAGTGCTTTGGAATGTCCAGAGTTGGTGCCAGGTGCTTCATAAATGCAAGTTCTTTATTTTCTCCCAATGTTGAAAATGAAAAAAAACCGAAAATGCTGGAAAATCCCAGCACGTCTGGCAGCATCTCTGGAGAGAGAAACAGAGGTAACGTTTAACTAGTGCAGCTTTTACCACGGAGGTAGATGCTACCCGAGCCTGTCACTAGAAGGATTCAAAATTAATAAGGGGGAAGTGTTGAATAGACTGCCGGTTGCCAAGGCACCGGGACCGGACGAGATGCATCCAAGGATATTGAAAAAAATGAGAGTCGAGATTGCAGGGGCACTGGCCATAATCTTTCAGTCTTCCCTAGACTCAGGGGTGGTGCCAGAGGACTGGAGAATTGCAAACATTACACCCTTGTTCAAAAAAGGTTGTAAGGATAAGTCCAGCAATTACAGACCAGTCAGTTTAAATTCAGTGGTGAGCAAGATTCCAGAAACAATTATTCAGGACAGAATTAGTAGTCACATGGAAAAATATGGGTTGATAAGGAAGAGCCAACATGGATTTCTAAAGGGGAAATAAGTTTTATCTAACTTGCTGGAGTTTTTTGAAGAGGTAATAGAAAAGGTCGATGAGGGTAATGCTGTTGATGTGATGTACAAGGATTTTCAAAAGGCATTTGACACAGTGCCACACAACAGACTTGTGAGAAAAGTTATTGCTCGCGGAATAAAAGGGACAGTAGCAACGTGGATACAAAACTGGCTGAAAAATAGGAAGCAGAGAGTAATGGTCAATGGATATTTTTCGGGCTGGAGGAAGGTTTGTAGTGGAGTTCCCCATGGGGTCAGTATTGGGACCCTTGCTTTTCCTGATATATATTCATGATCTAGATCTTGGTGTGCAAGGGACAATTTCAAAGTTTGTGGATGATACGAAGCTTGGGAGTGTTGGGACTGCGAGGAGGATGGTGTGGAACTTCAAGAGGACATAGACAAGTTGGTGGAGTGGGCAGATAGGTGGCAGATGAAGTTCAATGCGGAGAAGTGTGAGGTGATGCATTTTGGTAGGAAGAACATGGACAGACAATATAAAATAAGGGGTGAAATTTTGAAGGGGGTGCAGGAGCAGAAAGACCTGGATGTACATGTGCATAGAAGACAGTACAGGTGGCAAGAGAAGTTAATAAAGCATATAGTATCCTGGGCTTTATTAATAGGGGCATAAAGTACAGGAGCAGGGACGTTATGCTGAATTTATATAAGACACTCGTTAGACCTCAGCTGGAGTAACTCTTTTTGAGTCAAAACAATTAACTAAATTAACAATAACAAGGGAGAAATTAAGCACAGCCCCTAATTCAGGTCAGCCGTAAAACCAAGGACAAAGTTTAAAGGAAACTTACAAACATTAAACCTAAATGTGATTAAAGGGGTCAACAAAACACCCCAGTCCCCGTGGTGCCCACCGGTCACGGAAGGCCTCAGCTGGAATATTGTGTACAGTTCCGGGCGCCACATTATAGGAAGGATTTGAGAAATTGCAGAAGAGGTTTACAAGAATGGTTCCAGGGATGAGAAACTTCAGCTATGAGGATAGATTGGAGAAGTTGGGACTGTTTTCCTTGGAGAGAGGAAGGCTGAGAGGAGATTTGATAAAGATGTTCAAAATCATGAGGGGGCTGGACAGAGTAGACAGGGAGAAGCTGTTCCCGCTCGTAAAAAGGATCAAGAACGAGAGGGCACAGATTTAAAGTGATTTACAAAAGAAGCAAATGTGACGTGAGAAAAAGCTTTTTCACACAATGAGTGGTTCAGGCCTGGAATGCACTGCCTGGAAGTGTGGTGGAGGCAGGTTCAATCGAGGCATTCAAGAGGGTATTAGATGATTATTTGAATAGAAACAATGTGCAGGGGTTCGGGGAAAAGGCAGGGCAATGGCATTAGGTCATAATGCTCATTTGGAGAGCCAGTGCAGACATGATGGGCCGAATGGCCTCCTTCTGTGCTGTTAAAATTCTGTGATTCCTTGATTCAGCTCTGAAGAAAAGTCACGAGCTGAAACATTAACTGGCGCTGCCACTTCTGCTGCTCCAGCATTTTCCGTTTTTTTTGAGATTTCCAGCCTCTGCAGTAATTCGCTTTTATATAAAATGATAACCCTGTCAGATTACATGGAGAGGGTGGTGTGTGCAGAATGGGCTGATTAAAGGAATGTTAATCTCAGCTTCCTGATCATAGAGTTCACACACTCAATAAGGTCCAGAGCTCAGGAATGTTGCTTTGAAACACAGCTGCTGTTTAGTACATTTTATTTTTACTGACCTAGGCAGTAATATTCCCTGTGGAGTTAACATCAACACGAGCAAAGGTATTTTCCTTATTCACACAGTGTATAACACTATTTGTACCACTTCTCTTCAGAATACAGTACATGAACAAAAAGGTGTTTAAATATATAACAAGCTGCTTTCAAGGTTAATTGCACCTGGGGCACGTCATTGTTATAATCCAAACGGACACACTGAGCTAGGGATTACAGGAAATGAGGAAATCATCAGCAGCTGAAACACACTGTTCCAGGTACAGTACTGAGGGAGTGCTGCACTGTCAGAGGGTCAGTACTGAGGGAGTGCTGCACTGTCAGACAGTTGGTACTGAGGGAGTGCTGCACTGTCAGAGGGTCAGTACTGAGGGAGTGCTGCACTGTCAGAGGGTCAGTACTGAGGGAGTGCTGCACTGTCAGACAGTCGGTACTGAGGGAGTGCTGCACTGTCAGAGGGTCAGTACTGAGGGAGTGCTGCACTGTCAGAGGGTCAGTACTGAGGGAGTGCTGCACTGTCAGACAGTCGGTACTGAGGGAGTGCTGCACTGTCAGAGGGTCAGTACTGAGGGAGTGCTGCACTGTCAGAGGGTCAGTACTGAGGGAGTGCTGCACTGTCAGAGGGTCAGTACTGAGGGAGTGCTGCTCTGTCAGAGGGTCAGTACTGAGGGAGTGCTGCACTGTCAGAGGGTCAGTACTGAGGGAGTGCTGCACTGTCAGAGGGTCAATACTGAGGGAGGGCTGCACTGTCAGAGGGTCAGTACTGAGGGAGTGCTGCACTGTCAGAGGGTCAGTACTGAGGGAGTGCTGCACTGTCAGAGGGTCAGTACTGAGGGAGTGCTGCACTGTCAGAGGGTCAATACTGAGGGAGTGCTGCACTGTCAGAGGGTCAGTACTGAGGGAGTGCTGCACTGTCAGAGGGTCAGTACTGAGGGAGTGCTGCACTGTCAGAGGGTCAGTACTGAGGAAGTGCTGCACTGTCAGAGGGTCAGTACTGAGGGAGTGCTGCACTGTCAGAGGGCCAGTACTGAGGGAGTGCTGCACTGTCAGAGGGTCAGTACTGAGGGAATGCTGCACTGTCAGAGGGTCAGTACTGAGGGAGTGCTGCACTGTCAGAGGGTCAGTACTGAGGGAGTGCTGCACTGTCAGACAGTCGGTACTGAGGGAGTGCTGCACTGTCAGAGGGTCAGTACTGAGGGAGTGCTGCACTGTCAGAGGGTCAGTACTGAGGGAGTGCTGCACTGTCAGAGGGTCAGTACTGAGGGAGTGCTGCTCTGTCAGAGGGTCAGTACTGAGGGAGTGCTGCACTGTCACAGGGTCAGTACTGAGGGAGTGCTGCACTGTCAGAGGGTCAATACTGAGGGAGGGCTGCACTGTCAGAGGGTCAGTACTGAGGGAGTGCTGCACTGTCAGAGGGTCAGTACTGAGGGAGTGCTGCACTGTCAGAGGGTCAGTACTGAGGGAGTGCTGCACTGTCAGAGGGTCAATACTGAGGGAGTGCTGCACTGTCAGAGGGTCAGTACTGAGGGAGTGCTGCACTGTCAGAGGGTCAGTACTGAGGGAGTGCTGCACTGTCAGAGGGTCAGTACTGAGGAAGTGCTGCACTGTCAGAGGGTCAGTACTGAGGGAGTGCTGCACTGTCAGAGGGCCAGTACTGAGGGAGTGCTGCACTGTCAGAGGGTCAGTACTGAGGGAATGCTGCACTGTCAGAGGGTCAGTACTGAGGGAGTGCTGCACTGTCAGAGAGTCAGTACTGAGGGAGTGCTGCACTGTCAGAGGGTCAGTACTGAGGGAGTGCTGCACTGTCAGAGGGTCAGTGCTGAGGGAGTGCTGCACTGTCAGAGGGTCAGTACTGAGGGAGTGCTGCACTGTCAGAGGGTCAGTACTGAGGGAGTGCTGCACTGTCAGAGGGTCAGTATTGAGGGAGTGCTGCACTGTCAGAGGGTCAGTGCTGAGGGAGTGCTGCACTGTCAGAGGGTCAGTACTGAGGGAGTGCTGCACTGTCGGAGGGCCAGTGCTGAGGGAGGGCTGCACTGTCATAGGGTTAGTACTAAGGGAGTGCTGCACTGTCAGAGGGTTAGTGCCGAGGGACATTGGAGCTGAACCATTCCACTCATCAACTCCCTTCACCCTGGCAAGGAGCGATCTCCTACTGAGGTACAGTCCCCTTAATACAGGGACCCCTGGAGGAGCTGTATGGCGTATGGGTCCCCTCCCCCGACAACTCTCACTCCCTCAGTAGGAGGTGTCTCTTGATCTAGATCTTGGTGTGCAGTGGACAATTTCAAAGTTTGGGGATGATACGAAGCTTGGAAACATTGTAAACTGTGAGGAGGACGATGTAGAACTTCAAAAGGACATTGACACATTGGTGGAGTGGGCAGATAGGTGGCAGATGAAGTTCAATGCAGAGAAGTGTGAGGTGGTGCATTCTGGTAGGAAGAACATGGTATAAAATAAGGGGTACAACTCTAAACAATGTGCAGGAGCAGATGGACCTGGGTGTATATGTGCATAGATCTTTGAAGGTGGCAGGACAGGTGGAGAGAGCAGTTAGTAAAGCAGACGGTATCCTGGGCTTTATTAATAGGGGCATAGAGTACAAGAGCAGGGACATTATGCTGAGCTTATATAAGACACTAGTTAGACCTCAGTTGGAGTTTTGTGCACAGTTCTGGGTGTGGCATTATAGAAAGGATGTGAACACATTGGGAGAGTACAGAAGAGGTTTACAAGAATCACAGAATCACAGTGCAGAAGAGGCCCTTCAGCCCTTCGAGTCTGCACTGGCACGTGAGAAACTCCTGACCTACCTACCTAATCCCATTTACCAGCACTTGGCCCATAGCCTTGAATGTTATGATGTGCCAAGTGCTCATCCAGGTACTTTTTAAAGGATGTGAGGCAACCCACCTCCACCACCCTCCCAGGCAGCGCATTCCAGACCGTCACCACCCTCTGGGTAAAAAAGTTTTTCCTCACATCCCCCCTAAACCTCCTACCCCTCACCTTGAACTTGTGTCCCCTCATGACTGACCCTTCAACTAAGGGGAACAGCTGCTCCCTATCCACCCTGTCCATGCCCCTCATAATCTTGTACACCTCGATCAGGTCGCCCCTCAGTCTTCTCTGCTCCAACAAAAACAACCCAAGTCTATCCAACCTCTCTTCATAACTTAAATCCCAGGCAACATCCTGGTGAATCCCCTCTGCACCCCCTCCAGTGCAATCACATCCTTCCTATAATGTGGCGACCAGAACTGCACACAGTACTCCAGCTGTAGCCTCACCAATGTTCTATACAACTCCAACATGACCTCCCTACTTTTGTAATATATGCCTCGATTGTTAAAGGCAAGTGTCCCATATGCCTTTTTCACCACCCCACTAACATGCCCCTCCCCCTTCAGAGATCTATGGACACACACGCCAAGGTCCCTTTGTTCCTCAGAACTTCCTAGTGCCATGCCGTTCATTGAATACTTCCTTGTCAAATTACTCCTTCCAAAGTGTATCACCTCACACTTTTCAGGGTTAAATTCCATCTGCCACTTATCTGCCCATTTGACCATCCCGTCTATATCTTCCTGTAGCCCAAGACACTCAACCTCTCTGTTAACCGCTCGGCCAATCTTTGTGTCATCCGCAAACTTACTAATCCTACCCCCCACATAGTCATCTATGTCATTTATACAAATGACGAATAATAGGGGACCGAGCACAGATCCCTGTGGTACGCCACTGGACACTGGCTTCCAGTCACTAAAGCATCCTTCTGTCCTCACCCTCTGTCTCCTACAACTAAGCCAATTTTGAATCCACCTTATTAAATTACCCTGTATTCCATGTGCATTTGCCTTCTTTATAAGTCTCCCATGTGGGACCTTGTCAAAGGCTTTGCTGAAAACCAAATAAACTACATCAACTGCACTACCCTCATCTACACACCTGGTCACCTCCTCAAAAAATTCAATTAAATTTGTTAGGCATGACCTCCCTCTGACAAAGCCATGTTGACTATCCCTGATCAAACCTTGCCTCTCCAAGTGCAGATAGATTCTCTCCTTCAGAATTTTCTCCAATAGCTTCCCTACCACTGACGCGAGACTCACTGGTCTGTAGTTCCCTGGCTTATCTCTACAACCCTTCTTAAATAGTGGAACCACATTAGCTGTTCTCCAGTCCTCTGGCACCTCCCCCGTAGCCAGAGAGGAATTAAAAATTTGGGTCAGAGCCCCTGCGATCTCCTCCCTTGCCTCCCTCAGCAGTCTGGGACACAAATCATCCGGACCTGGAGATTTGTCCACTTTTAAGCCTGCCAACACCTCCAAAACCTTGTCACTCCCTATATCAAGATTGATTCCAGGAATGAGAAACTTCAGCTATGAGGATAGATTGGAGAGGTTGGGACTGTTCTCCTTGGAGAGAAGAAGGCTAAGAGGAGATTCGATAGAGATGTTCAAAATCTTGATGGTACTGGAAAGAGTAGATAGGCAGAAACTGTTCCTGCTCGTAGATGGATCAAGAATGAGAGAGCACAGTTTTAAGCAAAATACTGCGGATGCTGGAAATCTGAAGTAAAAGCAGAAAATGCTGGATAAACTCAGCAGGTCAGCAGCATTGTGGAGAAGCAGAGTTAATGTTTCGAGTCCATTTGATTTTTCCTTTTGAAGAAAGGTCATACGCACTCGAAATGTTTCTCTCTCCACAGATACTGCTGACCTGCTGAGTTTTTCCAGCATTTTCTGTTTTTATTGGTGCACAGATTTAAAGTGATTTGCAAAAGAAGCAAATGTGATGTGAGAAAAATCTTTTTCACACAGCGAGTGGTTTGGGTCTGGGATGCGCTGCCTGGAAGTGTGGTGGAGGCAGGTTCAATCGAGGCTTTCAAGAGGGCATTAGATGATAATTTAAATAGAAACAATGTGCAGGGGTACAGGGAAAAGGCAGGAGATTGGCACTAAGTTAAAATGTTCAGAGATGGTGCAGACATGATGGGCCAAGTGGCCTCCTTCTACACCATAACTAGTCTGTGATTCTTGCTGGGGCCACAGCTTCCCCCTCTTGACTCCTGCTCCCCCTAAAGGTGCTGGGAACAGGCTCTCTAGACAGGACTCGCTGTCTGGAACAGTTGTAAAATGAGCTGGATATTATCTGTTGAGAACAGGGTTGGGGGATTGGAGAGATATTAACAGCACTGATTCGGTGGGTGTGGTGGGCAGCAGGAAGTGGTGGAGGAGGTTTAACATGGGGCTTCTCAGGTGGTCCGGTTATTCACCCGCGGACGATCATGGAATAGGGTTGATGGGGCTGTGGCTGTTTCTTGCACCATATTTTCTTCAGCACGTGGAGTCTGGAGTCAGGTTTAATACCATGAGCCTGCCCAGTAACGTCTGGACATGTTGGAGGAGGGGCTCAGTTGGGGGATCAGCAGAAGGGGACTAGAGGGAGACAGCAGTGGGATCAGGGAGAGAGAGAGGGGATTGGAGAAGGGGAGGAGTGGGAGGGAAGAGATGGAATGGGGAGGGGGAGTTATCTGGAAGGGTATGCGGTTGAATAGTAGGGGGTTGAGTGGGGACATTAGAACATTGGCCAGTCAATGGGATCATGGCTGATCTCCAAACTAACTCCATACCTACCTTTGCCTCATATCCTTTAATACCTTTGGTTAACAAAAATCTATCAAACTCAGATCTGAAATTCAAATTGAAATGTGTGTTGAAAAGCTCATCGCTGTTGGGGTGGCCGGGGGGAGGAGGGCGAGGGCAGAAGTTTGCACATGTGTGTGGGTACGCACACTGAGAGCTCCCTGAGGGCTCAGAGCTGCCTCAGGGAGCTGAGGATTTTTAAAACATAAATAAAGAATGTAAAAATGTTAAAAACATGTCCCCTCATGTGACTCTGAGCAGGGACATGTTATAAATGAGATTCAAACATCTTTTTATTTTCAATTCCTGTTGGAAACCTCATCCCACCCTTGGATGAGGTCTCATAAAAAATCCAAAGGCCACCTGGCCGATTCACCTGCCCGCCACCAAAATATCACGCTAGTGCGCGCTGACATCAGGACACTTGCCCAATATCATCACGCACCATGTCACTCTCCAGTGGTTCGGACATGCACTTGCCTGCTCAGTGGAAATCCTGCCCCAGGTGTGGTCTAACCAGGGTTTTGTGTATCTGAAGCATGACTTCTACACATTGTATTCTAATCCTCGAGATATAAAAGCCAGCATTCCAGTTGCCTTTCTAATTATTTATTGTACCATCAATAACATTTTGAAGATCTATGTATGGAGATCCCTCAGTCTCTTTGGACCTCCACTGTTTCACCATTGACAAAGGCCCCTGTCCTAACCTTTTTAGGTCCAAGTTGACTTAACATTTCACTACCTTTGCCATAGTTTTCCCCATTCATTTAATCTATCAATGTCTCTCAGTAATTTTATGTCTCCATCTAAACTGGTTCTTTATCAAGGGAAGCTCTTTCTTCAACATGTCCCATTGCACTTTTGTCATCTAACTCATTTAACAGATTTGCCCAGTTTAATGTAGACAGAGCTCTAGAGAGGAACCATCTGGACTCGAAATGTTAACTCTGTTTCTCTCTCCACTGACGCTGTCAGACCTGCTGAGTTTTTTCAGCATTTTCTGTTTTTATTCCAGATTTCCAGCATCCGCAGTATTTTGCTTTTAGCTTCACGTGGACAGCCTCTGTCTCATCCCTCTAGGCCTTTTAGGGCTGAGGTAAGGAGGAATTTCTTTAGAGGGTGGTGAATCTTTGGAATTCTCTCTCCCAGAGGCCTGTGGAGGCTCAGTCATTGTGTTCAAAGCAGCATTCGCTAAATTTCTAGACATCAACGACATCGAGGAATACGGGGATAGTTTGGGAAGACGGTATTGAGGTGATGTAGTTAAATGCTGGTGGAGGCTGGAGGCCTACTCCTGCTCCAATGTTCCTATGTTCCAGTGAAGTCAGCCTGGCCTAAACCCAGAATCTTAGTAAAAGTAAAATACTGCAGATGCTGAAAAGCTCAAATAAGCACAGAAAAAGCTGGAAAAACTCAGGTCTGGCAGCATCTGTGGAAAGAGAAAAAGAGTTAACGTTTCAAGTCTCTATGGTTCTTCTTCAGAACTCTTCATCATGAGTTCTGATGAAGAGTGATATGAGACTGCTCAAACCTACAACATCAAGGCCCAGGGTGAAATGCAGGGCAGCTACAAGTGTGTCCTGTACAAAGATGCGGTTTGTAACATTGCACAATCCACTGGTTAGAAAATGGATTCATCTGGTTATCTCTGTGTTTTTTGTTTCCACAGCTCCCATTCCCAAACAAGAAGGTGGAAAGGGGGTGGGGGGGGTTTGTTTGTTGAGTTAGGGAATTAAGGGTATTGAGGGGTAATGGAGGCTGCAGATCAGCTATGGTGTAACTGGATGAAAGAACAGACTTAAGCACTTGAATGACCTTCTGTCCTGTGTTCCTCCATCAGGGCCCAGCCATTCCCCTGACCATAATCTCGAAGTACCACTGTGTATCTCTCTCTCATTCTGTGCGACAGCCCATGGATTTCACTCTGCTGTTTCCACATCAGAGTGTGTAGAGTGGCTGGTTTTAGATTTGATCCTCTCCACAATCTCCATTCCCTCACCTCTGGCTCCATATTCCCCCTGACAACTATCTGTCTGACCTTTCTCTTTGTAACCTTGTGTCATATTTGACTTTGTTTGATTACGATCCTGTGAAGCACCTTGGGATGTTTTACTATGATAAAGGTGCTATATAAATCCAAGTTATTGCTATTGTTGTTGTAACATCATGCATCATAACTGTGTTCTTCACCAGGGCTCTGTTCTTTCAACTAAACAAAACTCTTATCTTCCAGCTCTGGGTCTGTAATCAAAACTGCTAACTGTTTAAGATGATTAAAGGATTTGATAGGGTAACTACAGAGAAACAATTTCCTCTGGTGGGTGTGGAGTCCAGAACAAAGGGGCAGAACCTTAAAATGGGAGCCAGGCCGCTCAGGGGGGACATCAGGAAGCACCTCCCCACACAAAGGGGAGTGGAAATCTGGAACTCTTCCCCGCCCCAAAGACTGTTGAGGCTGCGGGGGGTGGTCAATTGAAAATGTCAAAACTGAGATGGGTAGATTTTTGTTGGGTAAGAGTATTAGAATTATAAATTCAATGCCGGTAAATGGAGTTATGATAGAGGTCAGCTGTAATCAGATTGAATGGCGTAACAGACTCAAGGGGCTGACTGGCTCCTCCTGTTCCTTCCACTGGACATAAACCTTGGAAAGAGAGTCTATTAGCTGATACACAACCGCATGGAGATTAATTAATGTTGGCCTCAACTTTATGGATCAATAATTGTTTCCTGCCTCACATATCTGTGCCAGATCATTAGTGAGGGATGGGATACCATTGGCAACTCATCAAAAACACAAAGATGCTGGTACCATCTCCAGACACTGACAGTGCCAACACCAGACAGTCAAACAATCACTGCCACTTTTTACTAATTCCAGCTGTGAAACCGAAGTGTAACACTGAGAGAGAAGAGATTAACGTCTGCTGGTAATAAATGTGCAGCCGTCTTGTTCAATGTAGCAGAATGGGATGCCTGAGGCTCTGGGCATGAAGTTGAGAATCTTGAAATATGGAGATGTCACTGTGCAAGCGACATGATTAAAGGCTTTTGATATTAAGAAATTCTTTCTTCATCAGCAGATGCCCATTATGGGGAAACAGGAACAAAATGCAATTTTTGTTGGTGTGTTGCTAATCAGACACGGTGAGAGGAAGGAATTAACATGGTGTCTTTAGCAGCCTGTGAGGCTTTCACAGTCCGACAATGGAGTTCATTTCTCAGCGTTTCTGCGCCAAGGTGGGCACAGGGTAACTATAACACAGGGCACTGACCTATGCAGCGTTTCTCCTGTAACTGTCTAATGGGCTGAGGACTTTGTCTCAAACGACTAGACCTTGAGGCCAATTCTGGGCACCATATTTTAAGAAGGATGTCAGGACTTTGGAGAGGATGCAGAAATTTACCAGATTGGTACCAGGGATGAGAAACTTCAGTTGTGCAGAGAGACTGTAAAAGTTGTTCTCCTTAGAGCAGAGAAGGTTAAATGGAGATTTAATCTGGTGTTTAAAATTATGGGGGTTGGGGGGCGGAGGGGGTGTGGGGTGTGTTGACAGAGTAGAGATGGAGAAGCTGTTTCCAGCAACTCATATGAAGGTTTAGTAAAAGTTTCTAGCTTTTGTTCTCTAGGCCTGTCTTAACAAAGCCATGGATCCCACAAACCGTTTTGCAAGACCTCCTCAAATTGTCCTGCCACCTTCAAAGATTTATGTCCGTACACATAGACACATAGAAACTAGGAGCAGGAGTAGGCCATTCGGCCCTTCGAGCCTGCTCCACCATTCAATATGATCATGGCTGATCCTCTATCTCAACGCCATATTCCCGCTTTCTCTCCATACCCCCTGATGCCCCTAATATCCAAAAATTTATCAATTTCTTTCTTGAATATGCTCAGTGACCCGGCCTCCACAGCTTCTGTGGTAGAGAATTCCACAGGTTGACCACCCTCTGAGTGAAGAAATTCTTCCTCATCTCAGTCCTAAATGGCCCACCCCGTATCCTGAGACTGTGGCCCCTGGTTCTAGACTCCCCAACCAGGGGGAAACATCCTCCCTGCATCCAGTCTGTCTAGCCCTGTCAGAATTTTATACTTTTCAATCAGATCCCCTCTCATTCTTCTAAACTCCAGTGAATACAAGCCCAGTCAAACCAATCTCTCCTCATATGATAATCCTGCCATCCCCGGTATCAGTCTGGTGAACCTTTGCTGCACTCCCTCTATGGCAAGTATATCCTTTCTTAGGTAGGGAGACCAAAACGGCACACAATACTCCAGGTGTGGTCTCACCAAGGCCCTGTATGACTGCAGTAAGACATCCCTACTTCTGAACTCAAATCCTCTTGCAATGAAGGCCAACATATCATTTGCCTTCCTAATTGTTTGCTGCACCTGCCTGTTTACTTTCACTGACTGGTGTACAAGGACACCCATATCCCTTTGTACATCCACATTTCCCAATATATCACCATTTAAATAATACTCTGCATTATTTCAAAGCATATAACTTCACATTTATCCATTCATCCATCTGCCATGTGTTTGCCCACACACACAACTTGTCTAAGTCACCCTGAAGCCTCCTTGCATCCTCCTCACAACTCACAACCCTGCCCAGTTTTGTGTCATCAGCAAACTTGGAAATATTGCATTTGGTTCCCTCATCCAAGTCATTTATATATATTGTGAATAGCTGGGGCCCAAGCACTGATCCCTGTGGTACCCCACTAGTTACCACCTGCCACTCTGAAAGAGCCCCATTTATTCCCACTCTCTGTTTCCAGTCTGTCAACCAATTCTCAATCCATGCCAATATATTACCCCCAATCCCATGTGCTTTAATTTTTCCCACTAGCCTCTTATGTGGAACCTTATCAAAAGCCTTCTTGAAATCCAAATACACCACATCAACTGGTTCTCCCTCATCTATTCTACTAGTTACATCCTCAAAAAACTCCACTAGAATAGTTAAGCATGATTTCCCTTTCATAAACCCATGCTGACTTTGTCTAATCCTATTAATGCTTTCCAAGTGTTCTGTTAGTGTGTCTTTTATAATAGATTCTAGCATTTTCCCCACCACTGATGTTAGGCTAACTGGTCTGTAATTCTCTGTTTTTTCTCTCCCTCCTTTTTTAAATAGTGGGGTTATATTTGCCACCCTCCAATCTGTAGGGACTGCTCCAGAGTCTATAGAATTTTGGAAGATGACCACCAATGCATCCAATATTTCCAAGGCCACTTCCTTTAGTACTCTGGCATATAGATTATCAGGCCCTGGGGATTTTCCAGCCTTTAATCCCAATAATATCTCTATCACCACTTTTTAACTAAAATTGATTTTCTTCAATTCCTCCCTCACACTAGACCCTTGGTTCCCTAACATTTCTGGGAAATTATTTGTGTCCTCTTTTGTGAATACAGAACCAAAATGTGTGTTCAATTCTTCTGCCATTTCTTTGTTCCCCATTATAATTTCCCCTGTTCCTGACTGTAAGGGACCTACATTTGTCTTCGCTAATCTTTTTCTCTCCACATATTTATAGAAGCTTTTACAGTCAGTTTTTATGTTCCCTGCAAGTTTACTCTCATGCTCCATTTTCCCCTTCTTGATCAATCTTTTTGTCCACTTTTGCTGAATTCTAAACTGCTCCCAATCCTCAGGCTTGCTGCTTTTTCTGGCCATTTTATATCTCCTATGTTTATAAATTTTATATGTTTCCTCTTTGGATCTAATACTATTCCTAATTTCTTTTGTAATCCATGGTTGAGCCACCTTTCCTGTTTTATTTTTGCACCAGACAGGAATGAATAATTGTTGTAGTTCATCCATACGTTCCTTAAATATTAGCCATTGCCTATCCACCGTCAACCCTTTCAGTCAGATTCCCCAATCCATCATTGCCAACTCGAGCCTCATATCCTCGTAGTTCCCTTTATTTGGATTCAGGACCCTAGTTTCAGATTCAACTTCTTCACTCTCCATCCTAATGACCAATTCTATAATTTCATGGTCGCTCTTCCCCAAGGGACCCTACACAACAAGATTGTTAATTAATCCTTTCTCATTGCACAATACCCAGTCTAGGATAGCCTGCTCTCTAGTTGGTTTCTCAACGTATTGGTCTAAAAAACCAGCATGTACACACTCCAGGAAATCCTCCTCCACAGTATTGTTGCTTGTTTGGTTTGTCCAGTTTATATGTAGATTAAAGTCACCCATGATTACAGTTGTACCCTTATTGCATGCGCCTCTAATTTCCTGTTTAATGCCTTCCGTTACATCTCTGTTACTGTTTGGGGGCCTATAGACAACCCCCACCAATGTTTTCTTCCCCTTGGTGTTTCTTATCTCCACCCAAACAGATTCCACATCATGATTTTCCAAACCAATATCCTTCCTCACTGTTGCATTGATTTCCTCCTTTATTAACAATGCTACCCCACCTCCTTTCCCTATTTCTCTGTCCCTTCTAAATATTGAATACCCCTGGATGTTCAGTTCCCATCCTTGGTCATCCTGCAGCCATGTCTCTGTAATTGCAACTATATCATAACCGTTTATATCTATTTGCGTTCTTAATTCATCTACCTTATTGCGAATGCTCTGTGCATTAAGATACATTGCCTTTAGATTTGTCTTTTTAACCTTGTTAGTCATCTTAACTTTTTTTTGCACTATGACCCCCTTCAGGTCTCTTTATTCCTGCACCCTCTTTAAAATTGTACCAGTTAGTTTATATTGCCTCTCATTCTTTCTTCCTAAATGTAGCATTTTACACTTCTGTGCATTAAAATCTATCTGCCACATGCCTGCCAACTTCACTGGCCTGTTTATGTTTCCCTGAAATCTGTTCTGATTCTCCTCACTGTTTATTGCATTTCTGAGATTCGTATCATCTGCAGACTTTGAAATGATGCCCTGTATACCCAAGTCCAGGTCATTAATGTATATCAAGAGGGGCAGTGGTCCCAATACTTCTGCCCCTGGGGAACACCACTGTAAACCTCCCTCCAGTCTGATAAACAACCATTCACCACTACTCTGTGCTTTTTGTCTCTTAGCCAATTTATATCCATGCTGTCACTGACCATTTAATCCCATGAGTTTCAATTTTGCTAACAAGTCTATTATGTGGTACTTTGTCAAATGCCTTTGGAAAATTCATATAGACAACATTAACCCTCTCCATTACTTTAACAAAGAACTCAATCAAGTTAGGCAATCACAATTTGCTTCTCACCACTCTATCAAACCATTTCATCATCCAGCATCCTGGTAATCTCCTGATACAATAATCACAAAGTTATTGACAAACCATAATAATCAATCTCTGTCAATTATTCCTCCCAACCATGTTACACTAACCACATGTTCTCTCTCCAATTACTCACATACTCAATTCCAAAATATTATTTTCTGAAAGGAGTCTATGTAATTTATATTTGAATGAATCAATACTAACTCTTTCCTCCATCTCCCTCGAGATTTTTCTCCGTAGATCGACACACTCACTGAAATAGTTTCCAGATTAGTTTGGAATCTCCTGCCTTGAAGCTCAGGCTGTCTCCTCTGGTTCTCCTGTTCTGGTCAAGGTGAAACAACTGGTCATGGTCAACATCATCCTGTCTCCATCAGACTCCTAATTATTACCTCTCAGCCTTCTCTTTTCTAGTGGGGCCATTCCCAATTTACATCATCACTTGTGTCATATTTATTGGAATGTCCAATATAGGTGGCATATTTGAAGGGAGGGCTGATATTGAGGATAAAAGGGGGTTAACCTTACAAGAAAACACCAGTTTGCTGAGTGGTGTGAGAGAATGTTATTTCATTTCACAGGCCAAAGCGGTCAGGAGCAGTGCCAGAGGGAGCAAGCACAGTTCTGACATTGCAATCACAATCTCTGCCTGCAAAGGTCATCCCGGCAGTACACAGGGGAAGCACCACTTGTCTTGCCACCCTGTTAGCACTGAGATTGCAGACTGTTAGCGAAACTGATGGTGCCAGCTTCCAATTCTCCTTCCATCACTGCAAGGTAATTTTTATCACTGGCTTCTGGACTCGAATCCAAAGTAGGGTTCCCAGTGTTACTAGCTCATAGTAAAACGCTGCAGTTCTTTCTTATGCTAGAACAAGCCAGTACAAACAGTGATCTACAGGTCATAAGAACATAAGAGGCATAGGAATCGGAGGAGGCCATTTAGCCTTTCAAACCTGTTCAATGAGATCATGGCTGATCTATAGCCTAACTCCATATACCCACATCTATCACATATCTCATGGTCAACAAAATCAGATTTAACATTAATTGATTGATTGATTGCCTTTTTTATAATTTGGGGGAGACAGTGGCGTAGGGGTAATGTTACTGGACTAGTAATCCCAAGGGCCAGGCTAATGCTCTGGGGACATGAGTTCAATTCCCACCACACAGCTGGTGGATTTTAAATTCAACGAATAAATCTGGAATTAAAAGCTGGTCCCAATGATTGTAACTTTATCATAACCGTTTATATCTATTTGCGCTGTTAATTCATTTACCTGATTGCGAATGCTCTGTGCATTAAGATACAATGCCTTTAGACTTGTCTTTTTAACCTTGTTAGTCATCTTAGCTTTATTTTGCAACATGACCCCCTTCAGGTCTCTTTGTTTCTGCACCCTCTTTAAAATTGTACCATTTAGTTTATATTGCCTCTCATTCTTTCTTCCTAAATGTAGCATTTTACACTTCTGTGCATTAAACTGGCCTGTTTATGTTTCCCTGAAATCTGTTATGATTCTCCTCACTGTTTATTGCATTCCTGAGATTCGTATCATCTGCAAACTTTGAAATGATGCCCTGTATACCCAAGTTCATGTATCATGAATGTAACTAGTAGAGTTGATGAGGGTGGGCCAGTGGATGTGGTTTATTTGGACTTTCAGAAGGATTTCAACAAAGTCCCATATAAGAGATTGGCGTGTAAAATTAAAGCGCATGGGATTGGGGGAGGTGTATTGAGATGGTTAGAAAACTGGTTGGCAGACAGGAGACAAAGAGTAGGAATAAACGGGTCTTTTTCCGAATGGCAGGCAGTGACTAGTGGGGTACCGCAGGGATTGGTGCTGGGACCCCAGCTATTCACAATATATATTAATGATTTAGATGAGGGAACTAAATGTAATATCTCCAAATTTGCAAATGACACAAAGCTGGGTGGGAGGGTGAGCTGTGAGGAGGATGCAGAGATGCTTCAGTGTGATTTCGACAAGCTGAGTGAGTGGGCAAATGCATGGCAGATGCAGTATAATGTGGATAAATGTGAGGTTATTCACTTTGGTAGCAAAAACAGGAAGGCAGATTATTACCTAAATGGCTATAAATTGAGAGAGGGGAATGTGCAACGAGACCTGGGTGTCCTCATACACCAGTTGCTGAAGGTAAGCATGCAGGTGCAGCAGGCGGTAAAGAAGGCAAATGGTATGTTGGCCTTCATAGCAAGAGGGTTCGAGTACAGGAGCAGGGATGCCTTGCTGCAAATGTACAGGGCCTTGGTGAGACCACATCTGGAATATTGTGTGCAGTTTTGGTCTCCTTATCTGAGGAAGGATGTTCTTGCTATAGAGGGAGTGCAGCGAAGGTTTACCAGACTGATTCCTGGGATGGCGGGACTGACATATGAGGAGAGATTGAGTAGATTAGGATTATATTCGCTCGATTTCAGAAGAATGAGGGGGGATCTCATAGAAACCTATAAAATTCTAACAGGATTAGACAGGGTAGATGCAGGAAGGATGTTCCCAATGGTGGGGGAGTCCAGAACCAGGGGTTACAGTCTGAGGAAATGGGGTAGACCATTTAGGACTGAGATGAGGAGAAATTTCTTCACCCAGAGAGTGGTGAGCCTGTGGAATTCGCTACCACAGAAAGTAGTTGAGGCCAAAACATTGTATGTTTTCAAGAAAGAGTTAGATATAGCTCTTGGGGTGAAAGGGATCAAATGATCTGGGGAGAAGAGGGGATTGAGGGATATGGGGAGTAGGTGGGATTGAGGAACACAGGGAGAAGGTGGGATTGAGGGATATGGGGAGAAGGTGGGATTGAGGGATACGGGGAGGAGGTGGGATTGAGGGATATGGGGAGAAGGTGGGATTGAGGGATACGGGGAGGAGGTGGGATTGAGGGGTATGGGGAGAAGGTGGGATTGAGGGATACGGGGAGGAGGTGGGATTGAGGGACACTGGGAGAAGGGGGATTGAGGGATATGAGGAGAAGGTGGGATTGAGGGATACGGGGAGAAGGTGGGATTGAGGAACACAGGGAGAAGGGCACATTGAGGAATATGGGGAGAAGGTGAGATTGAGGGACACGGGGAGAAGGTGGGATTGAGGGATACGGGGAGAAGGTGGGATTGAGGAACACAGGGAGAAGGGCAAATTGAGGAATATGGGGAGAAGGTGGGATTGAGGGATATGGGGAGAAGGTGGGATTGAGGGATATGGGGAGAAGGTGGGATTGAGGGATATGGGGAGAAGGGGAGATTGCGGGATATGGGGAGAAGGGGAGATTGAGGGATATGGGGAGAAGGTGGGATTGAGGGATACGGGGAGAAGGTGGGATTGAAGAATATGGGGAGAATATGGGATTGAGGGATATGGGGAGAAGATGGGATTGAGGGATACGGGGAGAAGGTGAGATTGAGGGATACGGGGAGAAGGTGGGATTGAGGAATATGGGGAGAAGGTGGGATTGAGGAATATGGGGAGTAGGTGGGATTGAGGGATATGGGGAGAAGGGGAGATTGAGGGATATGGGGAAAAGGGGGGATTGAGGGATATGGGCAGCAGGTGGGATTGCGGGATATGGGGAGAAGGGGAGATTGAGGGATACGGGGAGAAGGTGGGATTGAGGAATATGGGGAGTAGGTGGGATTAAGGAACACAGGGAGAAGGTGGGATTGAGGAATATGGGGAGTAGGTGGGATTGAGGAACACAGGGAGAAGGTGGGATTGAGGGATACGGGGAGTAGGTGGGATTGAGGGATACTGGGGGAAGGGGGGATTGAGGGAGATGGGGAGAAGGTGGGATTTAGGGATATGGGGAGAAGGTGGGATTGAGGGATATGGCGAGAAGGCGGGATTGAGGGATATGGGGAGAAGATGGGATTGAGGAATATGGGGAGTAGGTTGTATTGAGGAACACAGGGAGGAGGTGGGATTGAGTGACACTGGGGGAAGAGGGATTGAGGGAGATGGGGAGAAGGTGTGATTGATGGATATGGGGAGAAGGTGGGATTCAGGGATATGGGGAAAAGGGGGAGAGTGAGGGATATGGGGAGAAGGTGAGATTGAGGAATACGGGGAGATGAGGGGATTGAGGGATATGGGGAGAAGGCAGGATTGAGGGATATGGGGAGTAGGCGGGATTGAGGGATATGATGAGTAGGTGGGATTGAGGGACATGGGGAAAAGGGGGGGGTTGAGGGATATGGGGAGGAGGTGGGATTGAGGGACATGGGGAGAAGGTGGGATTGAGGGACATGGGGAGTAGGTGGGATTGAGGGATATGATGAGTAGGTGGGATTGAGGGACACGGGGAGAAGGGGGGGTTGAGGGGTATGGGGAGGAGGTGGGATTGAGGGACACGGGGAGAAGGGAGGGTTGAGGGATATGATGAGTAGGCAGGATTGAGGGACACGGGGAGGAGATGGGATTGAGGGACTCGGGGAGAAGGGGGAGTTGAGGGATATGGGGAGGAGGTGGGGTTGAGGGATATGAGGAGTAGCTGCATAGGTGGGTTAAATTTATTAAAAGGGATTGTCATGTTTGGGCTAATAAGAAATGTGAAGCTAGAGAAATCCACAGGTTCAATGCGATGATGCTGGGGGATTGAGATTCTAGATAGTACAAGTCAAACAGCAAAAATGTGGAAAACAGAATGAGCGTCACATTCAGAGACAGTACTGAATGTTGGGAGTGAATCTCAGTGGGGTCTCTATGATCCTGGTGTGCCCATTATATTGATCATTAATGCACAGTGCTGTTTCCCAGCTCTGACTGATGGAAACATAAAGCAGCTGCCTCATGAATATTCTAGTGATGGCGGTGGGTGGGGTGGGGAAATAAAGACATATTTGGAAGTGTTTATTTTCATATTCTCTAAGAGTCTTGACTGCAGTGTTACTAATGGCGGGGTGGAGAGGAAGCAGCATGTTGTTATCAGTCAGCTCAGGAGAAACATTACAATCATTATTCTAACCTATCCCCTCCCGAGATGCTCCTCCAACCTACGATAGTTATGTTTCAATATATCCTTCTGAATTTCCTCTCCCGATCAGGGTGCAGGGCTGTATGATGTTTAAACTCTTTGCCCAACTCCCAAAGCAGTTTGTGAGCTGTTGCCATGGATACTTAGATCAGCGACGGACTGAATTTAGCATTTTCTAAGTCGGATATGATGGTGAAATTGGTCCTGAGTGAATCAGGATACCCTCTTTGGGAACACAGGTATTGCTCGATACAGGGACCCGGAACCAGCCAGCTCACTTTCTCATCCTGAGAGCCACATGAAATAATGATCATTGAGTCACTGATTGATCACAGTGATCAATCTCCATCAATGAGTCTACAACAGACCCAGGCATGGGCTGAGGAGAACCCCCAGTGTTGCAGAGCTTTGGGTACCGTGGGCAAGATTTTCCCCTCGTTAGTTGGGCACAGCGGGCAGTCCCAGGAGTGGAATGGACTGCAGCCTGCAAATGGGCCCTGGCTGGCTGGCCAATTGACATCCAGCCAGCGCGAAAGACGCTCTGAAAGGCTCAGCGCTGCCAGGATGAGGGCGGGAGGAGTGCGAGTGCTGAAGTCTGCGCATGCGCAGGAGAGAGCGCACACTGAAAACTCTCTGGAGGCACAGAGCTGCCTCAGGGAGCCGAAGACTCAGTCACATGAAGAGAGACGTGTAAAAAATGATGTTACGAATTTTAATTTTTTTTTTAGTAACTGTTGGAAACCTCATCCCGCCTGTAGATGAGGTTTCGTAAAAAATGCAAAGGCCGCCTGGTCTATTTGCCCGCCCGCCAACCGAATGGTTGAGTGGACAGCGAAAAATACAAATGAATTGCTTAGGGGCCTTAATAGGCCTCTTAATTGTCAGTGGGTGCGCTGCTGCCTCTCGCGTGTACCAGCCAACTGAAAGATCGTGACAGTGCGCGATGACGTCGGGACACTCGCCCGATGTTATCGCGCACTATTTCACTCCCATTCGGGTCGAGCATGCACTGCCCACGGGATGAAAAATTCTGCCCCATGGCTCCAAAATCACCAGACTCCACTCACCACACATCATGTCTCCAATTACCCACTAACGAATCCCAAAATGTTATTTTCGGAAAGGAGTCTATGTAATTTATGTTTGAATGAATCAATACTAACTCCTTCCACCATCTCCCTCTAGAATTTGTTCCATAGATTGACACTCAGTCACTGAAATAGTTTCCAGATTAGTTTGGAATCTCCTGCCTTGAAGCTCAGGCTGTCTCCTCTGGTTCTCCTGTTCTGGTCAAGATGAAACAACTGATCATGGTCAACATCATCCTGTCTCCGTCAGACTCCTAATCTCATCAATTATTACCTCTCACAGAATTTTTACAGTGCAGAAGGAGACCATTCGGCCCATTGAGTCTGCACTGACTCTCTGAAAGAGCATTGTAGTTAGTCCCACTCCACTGCCTTATCCCCGGAACCCTGCACGTTCTTCCTTCTCAGATAGCCATTCCCTTTTGAATACCTCGATCGAACCTGCCTCCACCACCCTTTCAGGAAGTCTGTCCCAGGCTCTAACCACCCTCTGGGTGAAAAAGTTTTTTGTCACATCACATTTACTCCATTTGCCAATTATTTTGAATCTGTGCTCTCTCGTTCTTGATGCTCTCTGATGCCAACCCTCTTGTTTCCAGTGGGATCATTCCTAATTTACATCATCATTCAGAATTCAATCCTTCCATCTCCTTTATCATATGATTTTATCCACCCATCTGCCTAATATTCAGACAATTTCCATCCTTCCTGTGGCCTGTTCTGTTCAGTTTTACACTTTATCCTTTTCATTGGCTTTTCAATCAGCTGCAGGATTTCTCCAGTCTGGTTGTGACTCCACCTCCAGCTCATTTATGAAGATGTTAAACAAAAGATGCTGTAAAAGGGACCCCCTTGGAGACCCCGACGGTAACATTCTCCCAGGATGATGCCAATCCCTGTTCCACAACACTCTGGGTTTTGTCAGTTAACCAGTTACATATCCATTGTTAAATATGTCCATCCATCCCCATTCCTTCATTTTGAGCTCCAGTTTTTTCAGGGAGACTGTATCAAAGACCTTACTGAAACCCATCCAATCTATATCGGTGTCCAATGTACGGCAGCTAAATTATCCGATTACACCAAGGTAGGTAGGAAAGTAAGCTGTCAAGAGGAGGTAGAGAGTCTGCAAAGGGATCGAGACAGGTTTAGTGAGTGGGAAAAATTTGGCACATGTGGGAAAATGTGAACTTGTTCACTTTGCCAGGAGGAATAGAAAAGCAGGTTATCATTTAAATGGGGAGGGATTGCAGAACTCTGAGGTACAGAGGGATCTGGGTGTCCTGGTACATGAACCAGGAAAAGTTTGTTTGCAGGTACAGCAAGTGATTAGGAAGGTAAATGGAATGTTGGTGTTTATTGCAAGGGGAATGGAAGATAAAAGTAGGGAAGTTTTACTGCAGCTGTACAGGACCTGGGTGAGACCACATCTGGAGTCTGTGTGCAGTTTTGGTCTCCTTATTTGAAAAAGGATATAACTGTATTAGAAGCAGTTCAGAGAAGGTTCACTTGACTCATTCCTGGAGGGAGGGGCTTATCTTATGAGGAAAAGTTGAACAGGCTGGGCCTGTACCCATTAGGGTTTAGAAGAATGAGAGGTGATCTTTTGAAACATAAAAGATCCTGAGGGCATTTGACAGGCTGGATACCAGGAAAATGTTTCCCCTTGTGGGAGAGACTAGAACCAGGGGGCACAGTTTAAGAATAAGAGAAGAACTAATTTCTCTCAGAGGGCTGTCAGTCTGTGGAATTCTCTTCCCCAGGAAGCAGTGGAGGCTGGGTCACTGAATTTATTCAAGGCTGAATTGGATAGAATTTTGATAGACAAGGGGGTCAAGGGTTATGGGGGTGCAGACAGGAAAGTGGAGTTGAGTCCACAACCAGATCAGCCATAATCTTACTGAATGGCAGAGCAGGCTCGAGGGGCTGAATGGTCTCTCCTGCTCCTAAATCCTATGTTCCTAGGTGGATCACACACATTGTCTTACCCCTATTAAACTCCTGGCACTCCCTCAAAATCCACCAGGCAGTTAGATTGGAAAGGGGCCCCCCCTTCATAAGCCCATGTTGCCTGTTTGTTAGGATTTTATTTCTATCCAGGTGCTGTATGATCTTGTTTTTAATAAAGAGTTTCTGTAACTTTACCCACAATGAATATCAGCCTTGCTGTGTTGTAATTTCCTTGTTGAAAGTGAGTAACATCTGCCTTTCCCCAGACTGCTGGCTGCTTGCTCAGTCAGTTCTGCAAGATATGTGCCTGAGTTCCTGCAATCTCATCCCTTTATTTAAATACAATCTCTTCCCTTCTTGCTTCTTAATTCCTTAAGAATCTTCAGTTGTATCTTATCTTGTCACCTTAAGCTTTGCACAGCTGTTGGATAATATAAATAGTATCACAGCTTCCTCTGTATCGTTCTCTGCTTCTGTCTCCAGATCAAATCAATTACCTGCTTGCTCCTTGATGAAAACTCATTTTGCCTTTTTACAGACTGTGTAGTTTTACACCAGGACAGAGTTCCTTTCTCATTTAAGTCAATCTGTGTTACCGCTAGAAACCAATCCACAGAGTGCGAGGGCGAAGGAGTAATGATAAATTTATACCAAACATTTGACTAGGCCACAGACTGAATACAGTTTTTAGTGCCCCATTATTGTCGGGTATTAAAGCTATGGAGTAAATTCACCAGAATGAGACGGGGGATGGGAGAGTCCAGTTCTGAGGAGAGGCTGGAGATATTGGGACAGATTTCGGTGGGGGGGCACAGAGACTGAGAGGAGGTTTAATCGAAGTTTTCAAAACAATTATCCTGAAGGGTTTTGATCGACTGAATAAGGGAAGATTATCAACTGTGATTTGGGAGTCAGTGACAGTAGATTTATAATGTGTACGGGGAGAATAGTTTGAAATGTGTCCATACAAGGAGTTATTGAAATAGAGAGCACTCCTGATGGAGTGGCTGAGGCAGACAGCACCAACTTTTAAGAGAAAATTGGATGTCGGAAGCAGAGGTTATGGGGGATAGTGGGGCGGAGGATTATTTAGGGAATGCTTTAGGAAAGAGCAGGCACAGGCATTAGAGATTGATCAGCCTCTTCCTGTGCTGCGAGAGTTTGTGGTTGATCAGAGTTTTCCTTCTACTGGTGATCAACTAGTTTAGTAAAGACGATAGACCAAACCCAGAAACCCAGGGCCTCCCCTGCCCCTCTCCCTGAGACTCAGTCCCACATTCCCCCACCGCTCCGTGGCTCAGTTTCTCCCTCACTGGGGCTCAGTGCAACTCCCTCTCCAAGGGGCTCAGTCCATCCCCTCCCCATCCCCTCTCCAAGGGGCTCAGTCCATCCCCTCCCCATCCCCTCTCCAAGGGGCTCAGTCCATTTCCCCCACCCGTCCCCTCCCAAGGGGCTCAGTCCATCCCCTCCCCATCCCCTCTCCAAGGGGCTCAGTCCATCCGCTCCCCATCCCCTCTCCAAGGGGCTCAGTTCATTCCCCACCCCCCACCCCCCCATCCCCTCCCAAGGGGCTCAGTCCATTCCCCACCCCACAGTTCTGATTCTGGAAAGGTTCCATCAGACTAGAAGGTAGCAAATATAATCCCTCTGTTCAAGAAGGGAGGGAGGCAAAAAACAAGAAGCTATAGGCCAGTTAGCCTGACATCTGTCATGGGGAAGGTGTTAGAATCGATCAGTAAGGAGTTTGTAGCTGGGAGCTTAGAAAAACTCAAGGTAATTGGGAAGGGAAATCATGTTCAACCAATTTATTGGGGTTCTCTGAAGGAGTAACATGTGTTGTGGATAAAGGGGAGCCTTTACTTGGATTTCCAGAAGGCATTCGATAAGGTGCCACATCAAAGGTTACTGTGGTAAATAAAAGTGTAGGGGGTAACATACTAGCCTGGATAAATGGTTGGCTGGCTGGCAGAAAACAAAGAGTGTGCATAAATTGGTCTTTGTCTGATTGGCAAGAGGTTATGAGTGGAGTCCCACAGGGATCTGTGCTGGGCCGCAACTTTTTACAATTTATATGAATGACTTAGATGAGGGGAGTGATGGCATGGTAGCTAAATTTGCGAATGACGCAAAGATAGGTAGGAAAGTATTGTGAAGAGGACATAAGGAGGTTGCAGACGCTTACAAATAGATTGAGTGATTGGGCAAAAATCTGGCGAATAGAGTATCAGGTGGGAAAATGTGAAGTTGTTCACTTTAGCAGGAAGAATAAAAAAGCAGAGTATTACTTAAACAGAGAACGGCTGCAGAATTCCGAGGTGCAGAGGGATCTAGGTATTCTAGTGCATGAGACACAAAAAGTTAGTATGCAGGTACAGCAAGTAATTAAGAAGGCTAATGGAATATTATCCTTTATTATGAGAGGAATTGAACATAAAAGTAAGGATGTTATGCTTCAGTTATACAGGGTATTGGTGAGATTCACTAGATTGATACCCGGAATGAGTGGGTTGTCTTATGAGGAAAGGTTGGACAGGCTGGGCTTGTTTCCACTGGAGTTTAGAAGAGTGAGGGGTGATTCGATTGAAGTATATAAGATCCTGAACGGATCCTTGACAAGTTAAACATTGAAAGGATGTTTCCTCTTGTGGGTGAGTCCAGAACTAGGGGGCACCGTTTCAAAATTAGGGGTCGCCCTTTTAGGGTAGAGATGAGGAGATGAGGGTTGTGCGACTTTGGAACTCTCTGCCTCAGAAGGTGGTGGGAGCGGGGTCATTGTATATTTTTAAGGCAGAGGTAGATAGACTCTTGTTAGGTAGGGAATCAAAGGTTATCGGGGTTAGATGGGAATGTGGAACTCAAAACACAGTCAGATCAGCCATGATCTTATTGAATGGTGGAGCAGGCTCGAGGGGCCGAATGGCCTACTCCTGTTCCTATTTTGTATGTTTGTATGTTCGTATGTATGTTTGAAATGCCCTGGTTGTTAGTTCTTGGTGCTTATTGCTGAGTGACTCTGGGTTCTGTGGTGAGCTGCTGTCCTTTTTGATTCTCTGAGGAGTGACTGATGTCTGGGAGAGAGTGAAGTTTAATGATGATCACAGCAAAGGGAGACCTTTGGTGATAACCAGGTGGAGCCACGAATATCACGGCTTGCTGAGGGGGTCTAATGGGGAGAGCTGCCCTCTGCTATCTCGAGCAAGATCATGCTTTCTTTGTGTGTTCAAGCTGGTCAGACCTGCTCATCCCTATTCCAACCCTCCCCACCACTAACATGCCCCATACACATATCTTCAGTTAACATAGGAATAGGAGGAGACCATTCAGCCCCTTTGAGCATGTTTCTCCATTCAATTAGGTCATAGCTCATCTGCACCCCAATTCCCTATCCCCATCTTTGCTGTACATCCCTGGAGACTCTTACCCAACACAAATAGATCGATGCCAGTCTTGAAAACTCCAACTGACCCCAGCATCGACAGCCTTTTGGGGAGAGAGTTCCAGATTTCCACTCCCCTTTGTGTGGAGAAGCACTTCCTGACATCACCCCTGAACAGTTTAGCTGTAATTTTAAGATTGTGTCCCCTTGTCTTTGATTTCCTCGCATGAGGACATAGCTTCTCGTTTGTACCCTACTGAATACATTAAACATTTTAAACACCTCAGTTAGTCACCCCCAATCATCTATACTCACAGAATAGAAGCTCAGTCTAATGTAGCCTGTTAGAAATTAACTATACTTCCTGTAAAATCAACTTGAACTAGGTAAAGGAATAGGTTAGTGCTTAAACTGCTTAAGGTTTAATTTCCATAGAAACAAGGTGAGTGATCTCAATTCTCGGGTAATGATGACTCGCTCCAAAGGGGCCATGGACAGACTGGGCCTTTTTGCAATAGTGGATAAAAAACTGATAGGTACTTCCGACAATCATGGTACAAAACTCTGCTCAGCTTTTTATTTAACCTTGCTTATTAGGAATGCTTGCTGAAGTCCATGAGTTCAGGTAGAATATAACCTATTTCAGTGAGAAGCACCGTGGGTAGAATTTTTCGCTTGGCATGCAGGCACCCGCCCAACCCGCTCAAGCGGGAAATAGCGCGTGATAATGTGGAGCGAACGTCCCAACGTCATCGCACACTCACGCAATATTTCGATCGGTGGGCGTGCGTGAGATTCGGCAGCGTGCCCGTCGACAATTAAGAGGCCGATTAAGGCCATTAACGTATTGATCAATCGTGATTATTTTTGTTGCCCATCCAGTGCTACAGTTGGCGGGCGGGCGATTTGGCCAGGTGAGGGACCTCATCCAAGGGCGTGATGAGGTTTCCGATATTAATTAAAAAAAGAAATAAAAATGTTTGGATGGAATTTACATCAGCCACATGTTCAGGTGACTGATCCTGATGTGTGGACATTGTTTTTGGCATTTGAAAATCTTTAGTTATGGCTTTTGATATCTTCAGTTGCCTGAGGCAGCTCTCTGCCTTCAGGGAGCTTTCTGTGAGTGCTCCCCCCCGGTGTCCGCGCCGACATCGGCACTTGCCCTCCTCCCGCCCTCACCCCAGCAGTGCTGACCATTTCAGTGCAGCTTCCACGCTGGTTGCCCGTTAATTGACCGGCCAGCATGAGATTGCGGTCGGGGGTCGATTGTGGGCGGCGACCTGTTTCCCGGTTGCTCCCAGGCCTGCTCTCCGTGCCCACACGCCAAACCCAAAATCCTGCCCCATGGTTCAGCGGCCTGATAAAGAATAAAAACAGCTGAACTGAACGGCCAGTATGAGCAACTTGCTGCATGTCCTATGAAGAGGCCTTCATCATAAATAACTGACAGTGGAATAGATACAAATAATGAACTTTTGGGAATTATTTTGAGGCCAGAGATGGAATGTTACTGGGAGAGTGAAACTGGTCAGAGAGAACAGCCTGAGATGCAGCAAGGAAAAGATGAGGCAAGAGTGACCGATCAAGGCCAGAAGTTTCCAGAAGCTAATGGCAGGTAAGTGGCATCAAAGGCAGGACTTTCAGCCCAAGGTTTAGACAAATAACTCAATGTTTTATAGGATATTTTGAAATGAAGTGATTCATTATAAAGTGAAAAGACCTTGTCAAAAATCAATCTAGGTGACCACAGCTGAAAAAGGGTTATTATAAAGTAAGAGACTTTGGGAATGTTCAGTGCAGTAGGCGATGGAAAAGAATTCTCAAGGAAGACTCTGATTAAAACTCCTGAGTGGGTCCAGAGATTGAGAAGACCTAAGCACTGAGAAGTGGAAGAAGAAATGAAGAGCTGTTCATGTATACCAGCCATACTGCCTGATATGGGCTGGTACTCACTACTTGTCACAGTCATAGGTTTTTGTTCTGTAGCTAGGGTGTTAGATTCCATCTTAGATTCCAATTAAACTCAATGTCCCCACCATATTGGGTGTATTTGATCCTGATTGCTGGATTAGATAATGATAACTCTCCAGCATTTTTCAAGATTTAAAAAAAAATCATGCAAACATGTCCTCACAAAGTAACCCCCTCTAAATTCTGCACTGAACCCCCTCCATCAGCTTGCTGGGGTCTGACTCCCAGAATTGAACACAGTCACTCCAGGTGCAGTCTAAGCAGAGCTCCGTACAACTGAAACACAACAATCTCCTCTGTGTTCCAACCCTCCAGATAAAGGCTAACGTTCCAGTAGCCATTTTGATCACTTTTTGTAATTGTGCCCTAGCTTTTAATGATTTGTGAACTTAGACTCTCATATTCCTTTGCTCCTCTACAATTCCCAGTATCTCACTGTTAAAAACATTTTCCAATTTGTCTTTCTTGGTGGAAATTAGATGACCTCACACTTGCCCACCTTAAATTCATCTGCCAGGATTTTACCCACTCATTTCATCTGTCAATGTCCCTTTGTAACTTCCTGCTTCCATCTACACAATTCACTGTGACTCCTAACTGAGTGTCATCCATCAACAAACTCAGATATGCAACTTCCTATTCCTTTGTCCATGTTATTGATAAAGGAGAGGTTCTGGAACATATCAGTGGGGACTGTCACTTCTCACATCCCAATCAAACCCTTCATCCTCTCAGAGATTGCTGTGGGAGGAATGGGTTTCAGTTCATGGGCCACTGGCACCAGTATTATGGTAGAAGGGAGCTGTTCCAGTGGGATAGACTTCACTTGAACCATCCTGGGACCAGTGTCCTGGTGAATCGAATAACTAGGGCTGTAGAGAGGGCTTTAAACTAAATAGAGAGGGGCAGGGAGAGTTCTGGAGAGTGGATACATAGGCTTACAAAGGAAAAGGATATGGCAGCATTGCAGGGCAGCTATTTAGGTAATGATACCCAGAGTGTGACAGGTAGGGACAGTATGTCCAAACATTAAAAAACGGCAGCAAATAGAGTCAAATGTAGAAAAAATGGTAAAAAGGCAAAATTAATGGCTCTTTACTTAAATGCACATAGCATTTGGAACAAAATAAATTAATTAAGAACATAAATAGAGGTCAATGTCTATATCTTATAATCATTACAGAGACATGGTGACAAGGAGATCAAAGCTGGAAACTAAATATTCAGGGTTATGTGACTTTTCAAAAGGACATCTAGGAAGGAAAGAGTGGTGGGGTAGCCTTGTTAGTACGAGATGGAATAAGTGCGATAGCAAGAAATATCTTGCATCGGAATATGGGTGGACGTAAGAAATAACAAGGAGAAGGAGACACTGGTGGGAGTTGTCTATAGGCCCCCTAACAGTAGCTATACTATAGGATAGAGAATAAATCAGAGGATAATGAGGGCATGTAAAAAAGGCAGTACATTCATCATGTGTGACTTTAATCTTCATGTGGATTGGGAAAATCAAATTGGCAGAGGTAGCCACGAGCAAGAATTCATGGAGTGTATTCAGGACAGTTTCCTAGAACAATATGTTGTGGATCCAACCAGGGATCAGGCTATTTTGGATCTGGTAATGTGTAATGAGGCAGGTTTAATAAATGATCTCAGAGTAAAAGATCCCCTAGGAAACAGTGACCATAACATGGTGGAATTTAGCATTCAGTTTGAGTGAGAAACTTGGGTCAGAAACAACTGTGCTAAACTTAAATAATGGTAATTACAATGGAATGAGGGCAGAGTTGGCTGGAGGGGACTGGGAAAGGAGTTTAAAAGAAAAGACAGTTGATCCACAATGGCAGACATTTAAGAAAATAGTTCATCACTCTCAACAAAGATATATCCCAGTCAGGAAGAAGGATTGTAGGAAGGGGATAAACCAACCATGGTTAACCAAGGAAGTTAAGGACAATATCAAATTGAAATAAAAAACATATAATGTGGCAAAGATTAGTGGTAAGCCAGAGGATTGGGAAAGTTTTTAAAACCAACAGAAGATGACCAAAAAATAAAAATAAAAAGGGAGAAAATAAACTTTGAGGATAAACTAGCAAGTAATATAAAAATGGACAGTAAGAGCTTCAAATAAATAAAAAGGAAGAGAGGGGCCAAAGTGAACAGAGGCCTCTTACAGAATGAGGCTGGGGAAATAATAATGGGGAACCGGGAAAAAGGAGAGGAATTGAATAAATATTTTGCAATAGTCTTCAGGGTAGAAGACACTAATAGCATTCCAAAAATACTAAATAATCAAGGGGCAAAAAGTGGGGCGGGGAGGAAATAAATACAATAAGTATCACTAGAGAAAAAATACAAGGGAAACTAATGGGGCTAAAGGCTGTTAAGTTACCTGGACCTGATGGGTTGCATCCTAGGGTATTAAAGGAAGTAACTAAAGAGATAGTGGATGCACTGGTAGTAATCGTCCAAGAATCCTTAGATTCTGGAAAAGTCCCAGGAGATTGGAAAACTGAAAATGTAACACCCTTATTCAAAAAGGGAGGGAAACAAAAAACAGGTAACTAGAGACCAGTTAGCTTAACATCCGTCATTGGGAAAATGGTAGAGTCTATTATAAAGGATGTAAAGCAGAGCATTTAGAAATACATAATATAATCAAGCAGAGTCAGCATGGCTTCATGAAGGGGAAATCATACCTGACAAACTTATTAGAACTCTCTGAGGGGTTAACAAGCAGGATGGATAAAGGGGAACCAGTAGATGTAATATATTTGGATTTCCAAAAGGCGTTTGATAAGGTACCGCACATAAGGCTACTTAGTAAGATAAGAGCCCATGGTGTTGGGGGTAGTATATTAGTATGAATAGAGGATTGGCTAACTAATAGAAGCCAGAGTTGGGACAAGTGGGGCATTTTCAGGATGGCAGCCTGTAACTAGTGGAGTGCCACAGGGATCAGTGCTGGGGCCACAATTATTTACAATATATATTAATGACTTAGATGAGGGAAGTGAATATCGCCAAGTTTGCAGATGACACAAAAATAAGTGGGAAGGCAAGTGGTGAGGATGACACAAAGAGTCTACAGAGGGATATAGACAGGTTAAGTGAGTGGTCAAAAACGTGGCAGATGGAATATAATGTGGCAGGAAGAATAGAGGAGTTTAACTATTTAAATGGAGAAAGACTACAGAAAACTGCAGCTCAGAGGGATTTGGGAGTCCTTGTGCATGAATCACAAAAAGCTAACATACAAGTTCAGCAGGTAATAGGGAAGGCAAATGGAATGTTGGCTTTTATTTTTAAGGGAATGGAGCATAAAAATAGGGAAGCCTTGCTAAACCTATACAAGGCACCAGGTAGACCACATCTAGAATACTGTGAACAGTTTTGGTCCCCTTATCTAAGGAAAGATATAATGGCATTGGAGTTAGTCCAGAGAAGGTTCACTGGATTGATCCCAGGTATGGAGGAGGGATTTTCTTATGAGGAGAGGTTGGGCTTGTGCTCATTGGAGTTTAGAAGAATGAGAGGTGACTTTATTGAACATATAAAATTCTTAGAGGGCTTGACGGGGTAGGTGTTGAGAGGTTGTTTCCCCTTGTGGGAGAGCCTAGGACCACAGGGCATAATCTCAGAGTAAGGGGTTGCCCATTTAAAACAGAGATGAGGAGGAATTTCTTCTCTCAGAGGGTAGGGAATCTGTGGAATTCTTTACCGCAGAGGGCTGTAGAGGCTGGGTTGTTAAGTATATTTAAGACTGAGATAGACAGATTTTTAATCAGTGAGGGAATCAAGGGTTATGGGGAAAAGGCAGGAAAGTGGAATTGAGGATTATCAAATCAGCCATGATCTCATTGAATGGTGGAGCAGACTCGATGGGCCGAATAGCCAACTTCTGCTCCTACGTCCTGTGGTCAATCATTTTTTAAACCAGGTCATGAAGTTATCCCCAATTCCTGATCTTACCATAGAGCCAGTTTCTCTCCTTATAATGATTCCACTGGGAGCAAACGTTTGGAACACAAACCCTAACAATTCAGCCAGGCCCGTGTGAAGCCAGCTCCTAAACCTTTCATTCTAGCTTTAGCAGCCTGTTAATGTATACCAGCCTCAATGACACACTTCAATGATGAAATTTATATGTCCTTCAGTGCCTGTAATATAGAGACGATGTATTGGGTTGCAGTCTTAATATATTTTTAAGTCCACGTTACCCTTCTTTTAATATCCTGCTGAATTTTGTTGTCTACTTTTGTTGCTACATGATTGTTGAATGTTATAACCTGATTATTTAGTCTATATATGAAGTTTTCAGCTACTCTGCGATTTAGCCTTTGAGCTGTGAACATGTTTCTTGAATAAAATACCAAAATACCAAAAACTGTTCCAGTGAAGCCTGACACAAACTGGAGGAACAGCACCTCATCTTCCCACTAGGCACTTTACAGCCTTCCGGACTGAATATCGAGTTCAACAACTTCAGATCATGAACTCTCTCCTCCATCCCCACCCCCTTTTTATCTCATTTTTTCAATATTCATCCTCATTTCTTAATTTTTATTTTTTAATTTTTATCCACTTATTTTTATTTTCATTTTTATTCATTGTTTTATCCCCACCTTTTTTCCTATTTTCAATCTTTTTTCCCACCGTCCCCTCCCCTCACCCCACCCCACTGGGGCCATCGGTCACTTGTTCATGTTGTTCTTCCCAGAGTGCTTACCCTGGTCCTGCTATTACCACATTCTCCTTTCTGACCTTAATGCCACCATCAGTGCCTCCTTTAGCCTTTACCACCACCATTAACACCCCCTTTACCACCACCATTAACACCCCCTTTACCACCACCATTAACACCCCCTTTTACCACCACCATTAACACCCCCTTTACCACCACCATTAACACCCCCTTTATCACCACCATTAACACCCCCTTTACCACCACCATTAACACCCCCTTTACCACCACCATTAATACCCCCTTTACCACCACCATTAACACCCCCTTTACCACCACCATTAACACCCACTTTGTCCTTTTGTTCATGACATCTTTGTCAATCTCTCCTTTGCCTCCACCTATCCCTGACCTTCTATCCAGTTTCACCTGCTTCACCCCCTTTAAACAGTATAAATTTCATCACATTTTTACTTCTCTTTAGCTCTGAAGAGTCATAATGACTCGAAACGTTAACTCTGTTTTTCTCTCCACAGAAGCTGTTGGACCTACTGAGTTTTTCCAGCATTTTCTGTTCTTGTACCGAAAACCTATTCGGGGTCATCAGGCACCTGGGGAAGCACTGGGAACAGGAGGAGGCCATTCAGCCCCTTCAGCCTGTTCTGCCATTCAACATAACTATGGCTGATCAGTGACCAACCTCCATTCATCTGCCTTGGCTGTTTCCTTTCTAAATCCATGTCAAGCAAAGGTCTTTCATAGAAACATAGAAACTAGGAGCAGGAGTAGGCCATTCAGCCCTTCGAGTCTGCTCTGCCATTGATTATGATCATGGCTGATCATCCAACTCAATAGCCTGCTCCCGCTTTCTCCCCATATCCTTTGATCCCTTTCACCCCAAGAGCTATATCTAACTCCTTCTTGAAAACATACAATGTTTTGGCCTCAACTACTTTCTGTGGTAGCGAATTCCACAGGCTCACCACTCTCTGGGTGAAGAAATTTCTCCTCATCTCAGTCCTAAATGGTCTACCCCGTATCCTCAGACTGTGACCCCTGGTTCTGGACTCCCCCACCATCAGGAACATCCTTCCTGCATCTACCCTGTCTAGTCCTGTTAGAATTATATAGGTTTCTATCAGATCCCCCCTCATTCTTCTGAACTCCAGTGAATATAATCCTAATCGACTCAATCTTTCCTCATATGTCAGTCCCGCCATCCCAGGAATCAGTTTCAATTTCAGATTTAACATCATTAACTGTGCTAGCATCTACTCCTTATTATGGAGAGAGTACCACACTTCTACCAACCTCTCTGTTAAGAAATCTTTGCTAACTTCTCTCCTGAATGACCTGGCTTTTAAGGCCCATTGTCCCTGACTCCCTCACCGATGGAAACACTTTCTCTCTCCCTAGTGTATGATTCAATCCAAATCCTGAAAGTTTCAATCAAATCACCCCATAATCTTCTGTATTCCAGGCAATACAGCCCTGGTTTACACAATTTCTCCTCAGCAATCTTTGTGCCAGTGGTAAGCTTGGATATACAGTTCTCAATTGTGTCAGCTAATTCATTCACAAATGTACTAAATAGTTGAAGCTCCAGTAGGGCTCCTGGGCAGGTCAAGTAGTCACACAGCAGAATCCCTCTTATTAACATCCTGTAGTTTTATCAGCAGGAATGCAGAGAGCCTTTCTTCAAATTCAACCATGGCTGTGAGACATTGTTATTTGAGTATATACCCATTACCCAACTCTCTGTCTTCTACCACCAAACCAATGTCCTAACCAGGCCAAGAAATTGCCTTCAGTTCCACCAGCTTCAATACTGGTGAAGAATCTCTGACATGAAACCTCATCCCTGAGATATGGAGATGATTAGAATCTCTAAATGAAGTACTCTGAGTTCCTCCCAATCGTGTCAATGAGCTTGCGTTCTGGGGTTTAAATGCCAGGCCTACCAATGGCTCCAGCCTCGAACTCACTAAACAGGACGTTTGTCAAATTGATCCCCCCAGGAATCAGCTGTTGGGGATGTAGAATCGTTTCTGGTGCCTGTTTAAATGTGTTCAGCATTTCTCTCAGTCATAACTAGCTCGAATCTGACATGTTCTCTCAGACAGAACTAAATACACATGCAATGAAAAAGAAATTAAAACCAGCAGATGTCAATTTAGTTAAAAAATATAATTGAAGTAAATTTGTTACCTACCCTGAAAAGAACTTCATTTCTGCAAATTTTACTCATTCGAACCAGACATTGCACAAGGCTCCATCGACACACGTACACACCTGCTGTACCCCACTCGGTGCGTACACACCTGCTGTACCCCGCTAGGTGTACACACCTGCTGTACCCCACTCGGTGTACACACCTGCTGTACCTCACTCAGCATACACACCTGCTGTAGCCCGCTCAGCGTACACACCTGCTGTACCCCACTCAGTGTACACACTTGCTGTACCCCGCTCAGCATACACACCTGCTGTACCCCGCTCAGCGTACACACCTGCTGTACCCCGCTCAGCGTACACACCTGCTGTACCCCACTCGGTGCATACACACCTGCCGTACCCCGCTCAGTGTACACACCTGCTGTACCCCGTTCAGTGTACACACCTGCTGTACCCCACTCAGTGTACACACTTGCTGTACCCCGCTCAGCATACACACCTGCTGTAGCCCGCTCAGCGTACACACCTGCTGTACCCCGCTCAGTGTACACACCTGCTGTACCCCGCTCAGCGTACACACCTGCTGTACCCCGCTCAGCGTACACAACTGCTGTACCCCGCTCAGCGCACACACCTGCTGTACCCCGCTCAGCGTATACACCTGCTGTACCCCACTCAGTGTGTGTGGGACCCGTACCCCAGTGAGGGTCAGTGTGTGTGGGACCCGTACCCCAGTGAGGGTCAGTGTGTGTGAGACCCGTACCCCAGTGAGAGTCAGTGTGTGTGGGACCCGTACCCCAGTGAGAGTCAGTGTGTGTGGGACCCGTACCCCAGTGAGAGTCAGTGTGTGTGGGACCCGTACCCCAGTGAGAGTCAGTGTGTGTGGGACCCGTACCCCAGTGAGGGTCAGTGTGTGTGGGACCCGTACCCCAGTGAGAGTCAGTGTGTGTGGGACCCGTACCCCAGTGAGAGTCAGTGTGCGTGTGTGACCCGTACCCCAGTGAGAGTCAGTGTGTGTGTGGGACCCGTACCCCAGTGAGAGTCAGTGTGTGTGTGGGACCCGTACCCCAGTGAGAGTCAGTGTGTGGGGGACCCGTACCCCAGTGAGAGTCAGTGTGTGTGGGACCCGTATCCCAGTGAGAGTCAGTGTGTGTGTGTGGGACCCGTACCCCAGTGAGAGTCAGTGTGCATGTGTGACCCGTACCCCAGTGAGAGTCAGTGTGTGTGTGGGACCCGTACCCCAGTGAGAGTCAGTGTGTGTGGGACCCGTACCCCAGTGAGAGTCAATGTGTGTGTGGGACCCGTACCCCAGTGAGAGTCAGTGTGTGTGGGACCCGTATCCAGGTGAGAGTCAGTGTGTGTGGGACCCGTATCCAGGTGAGAGTCAGTGTGTGTGGGACCCGTATCCCAGTGAGAGTCAGTGTGTGTGGGACCCGTACTCCAGTGAGAGTCAGTGTGTGTGGGACCTGTACCCCAGTGAGAGTCAGTGTGTGTGTGTGGGACCCGTACCCCAGTGAGAGTCAGTATGTGTGTGTGGGACCCGTACCCCAGTGAGAGTCAGTGTGTGTGTGTGGGACCCGTACCCCAGTGAGAGTCAGTGTGTGTGTGTGGGACCTGTACCCCAGTGAGAGTCAGTGTGTGTGGGACCCGTACCCCAGTGAGAGTCAGTGGGCTGAATTTTCCCGTGAACTTGGGGACACCCTAACATTGGGATGAAATGGTGGTCTCAGGCCTGTACATGCCGGGGATGGACCCTTGGAGCTATCTGTCTAGAGGGGGCCTCCTAATTGGTTGCCATTAGAGAGGTTAAGGCACTTCCTCTTGCTGGTGGCCCAATCAGAAACCTTTGCAGTCCAATTTGGGGAGCTGGGTGTTGCTGAGACAGGAAGGAGAATGTGAGAACACCTCTGAATGGAGAATCTGGTTGATGGGTAAAACTGATTCAATGTTTTCGAGGGGCCCGGGCAGTGGGGTCCCAGGAAGGTGACCAAACCCCCGCCTTCTCCAAGGAAGTTTTAGCCGGTGGTCTCCACATGTGGTGGGTGGCTGCTCCACAGCCCAAGGTCTAAGTCCAGCTGTGATCTTCATTATTTAAATTGGCTACTCGTCTCCATTCCATAGAATGTTTCCTGGCAGCAGGAATGCATCGGAAAACTGTCCTCGCACGGTTCCTCCCTATTTTTCCAGCATTCCCTACGTCCAATCCTTGCCCCGAAGGAGCAAGAAAAATTCCGCCCATTGTCTTTAACATGTCTTTTTTTATTCTTCCATGGGAGGTACGCTGGTTAGGCAGCATTTCTATTGCCCATCGCTAATTGCCTGACAGCTCCTTACATCAATATGTGTCCTTTAGTATAGATAACTACACAATGTACACGCTGGTTTATATAGATATGTGCACTCCATGTGATACAGATGTGTGCAGTGGCTGTGGCCCAGGGGTGTACGCACTGACTCTCACTGGGGTAAGGGTCACACATTTACTTTGGCAGACCTCAAAGCTTTGATTAACTGATCACCACTGCCCACACACAGTATATCTGTCAGGAGTATGTACCAGGGCCAGCTGTGGTTTAACTCAGACTCTTTCCCTGTGAGTACAGCTCTGTCTCGCACTGCGGTGTTACTGACCTGCCCTGTGCCTGCTCTATGGGCAGTTTGTTAGAGAGCAATCGGACCCTGCCCCAGAGATCCTGGGCGTTGTGCCCAGTCTGGGACCTCCTACGAGGGAGTGATGGGGCAATGAGCTGGGGACCTACGAGGATCCTAAGGAATGTTTGTGATGATGAGGTTGAGTTGGACCCAAGTGTTATGAAATATTGAAAGGCAATGAAATATTTGAAAAATTAACTGCTGTTCCCATCTGGAAATAAACAGTTACTGGGCAGTGGGGATTTTTGCAGGAAGCTATATAATATCGTATCTTCAATCTCTTTACAGTGACCACATCACCAACTTAAACCTTTGCGCACAAACACCACAGGACCAACCAAGATTGAAACTGCTCCACAATTCAACTAGCAACCCAGAGGCACTCATCAATGGGCCAACGATCATTGGGTCAAATCTGTTCCCACCCTCCACAGGAACCAGTGAAGATTGGTTCAGCAATCGCTTTCTATGCAGCCAGTTTTCTCCCTGGCTCATTGCGAGGAACTGCTTCTGGCTGGAAACCCAGTTTGACATCTTGGTTAACTGTTGGCCCAGCATCACACCTACTCCCACCCCCCCTACCCCCGCCCCCCCTACCCCCGCCCCCCTACCCCCGCCTCCCTACCCCCGCCCCCCTACCCCCGCCCCCCCTACTTCCGCCACCCTACCCCCGCCCCCCTACTCCCGCCCCCCTACTCCCGCCCCCCTACTCCCGCCGCCCTACTCCCCCCGCCCTACTCTCCCCGCCCCCCTACTCCCGCCGCCCTACTCCCCCGCCCTACTCTCCCCGCCCTACTCCCGCCCCCCTACTCCCGCCGCCCTACTCCCGCCCCCCTACTCCCGCCGCCCTACTCCCCCCGCCCTACTCCCCCGCCCTACTCCCGCCCCCCTACTCCGCCGCCCTACTCCCGCCCCCCTACCCCCGCCCCCCTACTCCCCCGCCCTACTCCCGCCCCCCTACTCCCGCCGCCCTACTCCCGCCCCCCTACCCCCGCCCCCCTACTCCCGCTGCCCTACTCCCCCCGCCCTACTCCCCCGCCCTACCTCCGCCCCCTACTCCGCCGCCCTACTCCCGCCCCCTACTCCCGCCGCCCTACCCTACTCCCGCCCCCCTACCCCCACCCCCTAACCCCGCCGCCCTACCCCCGCCCCCCTACCCCCGCCCCCTACCCCCGCCCCCCTACTCCCGCCGCCCTACTCCCGCCGCCCTACTCCCGCCACCCTACTCCCCCCGCCCTACTCCCACCCCCCTACTTCCATCCCCCTACTCCCACCCCCCTACTCCCGCTGCCCTATCCCCACCCCCCTACTCCCACCGCCCTACCCCCACCGCCCTACCCCCACCCCCCTACCCCCAACCCCCTACTCC